>NW_022991982.1:40000-112500 GCF_902827175.1 Gymnodraco acuticeps | reverse complement strand
TATCACTTGTCATGATAATGGTTTATGAAGTCATGTTGTTGTGAGTTATTGAATCATCATTGAACAAGCACTTCAGAAACTGGGATCCTAATTTGAAGTTGTAGTCCACTTCCTGGATTTATTTGTCGCGTTTGCAGGTTTACGTTGCCATGTCTCTATATAGTTGTACTTCTGAAACATGTTTTAGATCTTCTTAAACCTACTGAGACATGTTGGAGACTTGATTGATTATTGATTTTTCTGTATTTTTAAACTCACATTTTGGCTGTTATTTTTTCATCCAGGCAGTCCTACACATGTTGTTGCCGGTGAAGGCCAGGAGAGGGCAGCATCTCTTCACATGCAACAGATCTTTAAAACACTCCTCCATTAAGGGTTTCTCTCAAGAAGCTTCTTTTCTCTCCTGTTGATTGTACCTCACATCCAATCAGAAGTTAGCCTACAGTCTGTCTTTTTAAAACCACTTACAAATGCCAGAAGTAAGTTTAGCCTTCAATGTCAATGCCCCAACATTTAGTGTAGGCACAGAAATACTTTTGATGGAAATAAATGTCTGATTTTCAGTAAATTATGTGTTCTCTTTAATGCTATTTTGGACTTATATCCGTAACAAGTTACTGGCCATTTTAAAGATTTCAAAAGAAATACGATGGTACACTGTCTGTATAGAGGCGCTGCGGTCACTTTAAACCTCACACCATCTAACAACCTCCAAATTCATCAAAGGTGTCTTGGGCAGAAAGCAGAAACTCTCTCAGGTGTCTGGTCGTTATTGAGAATCCACCAGGTGCTACACATTCAGTGTGACAGTGACAAATGTGTTTGGGGGGGGGGGGGGGGGGGGGGTAGTTTGAGGTTGGATATTTGACAGACATTCTCTCCATATCCAGACAGTCTTGCAGTTTCTGATGGAGCTGGGCGCAGGAGGTCGGTCAGCTCCCCCCGCGCACCAACGGAGAGAGAATAATTTATGGCAACACACAAAAAAACATGGGAGCGGTGGAGTGATGAGGAGGTGTCGGCGTTCTGGTGATTTACTCGGTGGCTTCAGTAGAAGCTGCCGGGAGTCCCAGCAGCTTCTACTGAAGCCAGTCCCCAACTCCGGGGACTTTGGGAGGCAGTATACGCCGTGAAGTTGTTTGCGGCCTGACAGTAAACCCAAAACAGAAGAAGATGAAGTGACGTCAGCGGCTCATTTGCGTAATCTTCCCTCAGGGAAAAGTACTCCGGTGTGAACGCGATTGGTACTACTTAGTGCCCTGGGGTACTAAGTGCCGGCACTAAGTACGACAAAGTACTTGATGTGAAAGCGGCTAATATGGACCAGTGGTGGCGCCAGAGATTTTATTTTTGGGGTGCTGTGGGGTAGCTTGACGTTTCATAGAGGGTGCTTAAACAGGGTTTCCCATTAAGGTATACCAGGCGTATACAGTGGAATTTTCTACTGAAACACTCGATAATCAGCTCACGGCATATAGGTGTAAGCAGGGGTAAAGTGCTATTTTCTACAAGTGGGGGGCGGACATATCCTCCTCTAGGGGGGTCCGGGGGCATGCTCCCCCGGGAAGATTTTTTTTTTTTTAAATATTGAAGTTAAAAGCATCAATCTGGTGCACTTTGAGAGCAACATTAAGAGATCTATGGATACATCTCTCAACACCCATATGAGACAGAACTGTGAACAGATTTTCTTTTTCTTTATGGATATTTTATAAATCACTCCCCTTTTAAACTGTATTCTTGTTTTACTGTCATATAGTACTTCATAACTGTTTTTCATTTATTCTCTCATTTTTTTTAATAACTATAATGATCATATGAAGGTGTGCCTTGGAGATAATCTTTGACATTCGTGACCAAACCGTTTGAGACCCACTGAGATAACTTAGACTAAGTTAACTATCTAAACACTCAGAGAGTCCTTTAGCTCCAGAGATGGGGTCGTTACTCAAAAAAAGTAATATATTACACATTATTAAAAAAAAGAAGTAATATATGACTTTACTTTGTTACTCTCTACATAAAGTAACTGGTTACTTTAGTAATTTCTTTACATTACTTTTGCGTTACTCAGCAACAGCCTATAGCCACAACTTAAAACGTAGGCCTACATGTACACACATATAACAATTACTATTGCAATAAGGAAGACATAACACAAGTCTTTATTTGTATGCTCTTTAATAAAATAGGCTACCACAAGCTAAGAGTCGGTGAAAACCTAAAGAGCATTTCAAGAGAAAAATGTGGGGCAAACCTCCACCCAGGGACGTGCACAGACATTTTGGGGGGCGGGAGCTCAAATGGGAAAAAAGGCACTTCCCGTAATCATTTATTAAAAAAAAATGTAAAACCAAAAGTTAAATATAGTTGCACATCTCTGACTTACTGACCAATTTATTTGAATACGCTCACACTCACGCAATTGTTTAATACTCAGAATTCTACAAAAAATAATCAGCTAACCAGCAATGGCCTTCTTTAGTATTCACTACGCACAAGAGCAGACAACAAACTAGTACAATTAATAGTTATTAAATGAGCAGCCAACAATCAAAATGATGAAGTTACTGTTTAAGGACATTACAGGCTAAAATATCGTTTTTTCATGTACTTGTAAATATTGTTATTTTGGTCTATTTTGCTTCCATGTTTTCTTTCACTCTAATGCAGTGTTTCTCAAAGTGGGGGGCGCAGAGGCATGACAGGGGGGGGGGGGGGGGGGGGGGTGCGAGAGAACAGGAGGAAAAATGGTTGTTTAGAAAATAAATAATATGATACAGTACAGTACAATTACGTCTAGGTCTCTGTGTTTCATTCAAGCTCGGCTCTGTGTGTGTGTGGAACGAGCCATTTTGTGTGCGTGCGCGAGCGAGAGAGAGAGAGCGCACCGGTACCGGAGATCGTTGTTGTTAGCTTCTGGTGCTAGCAAGCTACGCTATGGGATATAAGGAGCTTTTTCCACAACAAGGCGGAGGAGAGTCCTCTCCTGTCAGACTGAGAGGCTCAGTGAACTAAAGGACTATCTGAGTGTTTAGATAGTTAACTTTAGTCTAAGTTATCTCAGTGGGTCTCAAACGTTTTGGTCACAGCACGCTTAAACCACGCTCCGCACTGTAGTGGGAATGCGCCATTAGACCCTTACGTCTCTTGGTACCCGGAAGAAAAAAATGGAAAAAGAGAAATCCCCAACGAGGCGTTCTGGGGCAGCATAGACAGGTCTTCTCTGTGTTAGAGTTTTACTTGCTACAGGGTGTTCTTTGAGGGTTTGTGACTTTGCAGACCGTTTACATGCATAACAAGCTACATAACACACAAGGGGGCGGGTAATAACCAGAAAAGCATGTCATGGGACCTTTAATGTCTTTGAATCCCTTTCAGAAAGTAATACTAGTTATTGTTTCCTAACTGTTTCCGTTATGAAACAATAACTGTTCCTGTTCTGAGCTGAGAGGCCTCCTGCTGCCCTCCTGTGGAAACTGCAAGATTTAGCTGGCTGTGGAGTCTGTCCAACATCCAACCTCAAACTAACTTCACCGCGGTGAGCCCTAAACAAACAAGCTCCTTATTTTTATCATGACAGCAGAGAGTCTACACATATTCTGTTTTGGACTGAAAACTCATCTGTTTCAAGTAACTGCACCTCTGCCAAATGTCTTTCTTCTGTATGTAGCACTATTGTTGAAAAATAGTATAATAGTGGACCTTTAAGTGGAGCTAATGCATTAGCACTTAATCTAGTTGGGTTTATAGAAACCTGCAGGATTCTGGCTTTTGAGTTTGTTTCTTCATGGTTGAATACACTTCTTGTTAGCCACTTTTAATAGCTATGAAAAGTTATATAATGTAATGTCAACTGAAACAATCATGCATATAGAAGTAGTTAAACCATATGGTCTACAATCTGAGAACGAAGATACACACAACTTGTGCCACAGTTCTATCTGGTGGACAAAAAAGGGAAGCCTCTCATTGGTCACAGTTTGAAACACTGTTATTAGAGTAATATTTAGACAGATGTTTGGCCTGCACTGCCCCTTCTGACTGAACATGAATTAGAAAGTGGCCTATCAGCAATCAATCAATTAATAATGTCACCTATGCATCCGTCAATGGACCAATAAATCACTTCCAAAATCAATCAACCAACAAAAATATCAATCATCACTTACTAAACTAATCAAACAACCAACCAATCATCACCCATCAACCAGCATTCACTTAATCAACCAACCCATTTTTTTAAATCTTCTTTTTTTTTTTTAAGCTTTTAAGGTTATTTGTATAGTTACATTTACATTTGGTGTAAATACTTGTCTTTAGCATCCTTTTTTAATGCTAAATTGTTTCTTAATAATACTTATTTTTGTACTATCCTTATATATTTCCTTTTTTTTACCCACTTTGCAACTTCTTTTTTTAATTGTTTGTTCCCACCACCAGAAAACAAAGCAAATTCCTTGTATGTGTAAACGTACCCAATACACTTGATTCTGATTCTGAATCACATCATTAACCTCCTTTCTGAATAGTTCCCATTTAGTTTGTATAGATAGTGGTGTGTCATGAACACTACACAGATGTGGAAATGAATGTAAAATAATTTCTAGATCTTGACAAATTGTTTTGATTATAAAGTAAATTTCAGTTCAAGATACCGTTGGCGGTGAATAAATGTTTTGGTAGATTTTCTGTGATCTGGAAGTAATGCACATGTGTAAATGATAAACTGAGGCACAAAAAAATATTTTTCTAAAGAAATGTCAGGTTGTAAATATAGTTCATTAAACGTGAACATTTTCAGTATGTACTTTCTGCACTAAACAAAGGGAATCATTTAAAGTCATCTTTATTCACAGGTTATTATGCTATGATTTGGCGGTGGTGGCGATGTCCATAGGGACTTGGCTTGGGAACCGGAAGGTCACCGATTCAAGTCCCCGAAAGACCAAGTGCTACCGAGGTGTCCCTGAGCAAGGCACCGTTCCCTACGCTGCTCCCCGGGCGCCGTACATAAAAATGGCAGCCCACTGCTCCTAACACTAGGATGGGTCAAATGCAGAATGTACATTTTCCCTCTGTGGGACGATTAAGGGTATATCAAATAAAATAAATGTTTTACTGGTCCGACCCATAGAGATCAAATTGGGCTGAATGTGGCCCCTGAACTAAAATGAGTTTGACCCCCCTGCTTTGAGAAGTGTTAGCTGCTAGCGCTCAAAGCTAGTGACTATGGGATCAGGTCTTCTTTGCAATTGTTGTTTGAGTTGTGTGAACTGCGATCGACGGAGCTTACACTAATTGCGCCGCATTTGCGCTTCAGATGAGGCTCCCTCCGCAAGAAGAGGCCCACTCCGCGAGGTGAGGCCCCCTCCGCGAGGTGCGTGATCTGCGTATAGGGAGGGGCGGCCCTGGGTCAGATACAAAACATGTCTCTGAAGTGTTTGGCTTGAAATACCAAACAGATCATAGTAGCATCCCATAATCCCCTCTGTTTCAGCCCTGTTTCAAAAGTGCTGATTCTCTCATGCGCCTTTCACACCACAACGTGATTCCCGTTCTAGCTCCGTGCTTACGCTCTTCTGGTTCGGAACCGGTTTTTATTTTCAGCCCCCGTTTTGTTCACACCGCTCAGAGCCCGACTGGTGCTGCCGCTGCTGCGTCATGACGTCACCGTTTACGTCGCTGATTTTCTCCACAACGGCGCTCACAACAACAATGGGGGACTGCGTCGGGTCGATGATCGTGTTGCTTTTAATCATACGAAGCCAGATTAAATTAAATAACTACTTCTCAACCCTTATACTTTTCTCCAGAGTCCCGTGGTTCATTGTTTACTAATGTGTTTCAGTGGCATTTACCGACCGCTGCAGTGCTGCCCGCTGTTTGGCATCACAACGCTGTTATGAAAGATTCTTTGTTATAAAATGGGTGATGTTAGCATACATGGGCACGAGAAGGGGGGTGCTGCAGCACCCCCTAGCGGCAGGCAGGGGGTGCGGAGCTCCCCTGTCTGAATTATTATTTGACGGTTATTGCTGCTCACGCTGTGCATAATTTGTGTAATATGTAGCCAATAAATTCCACATTGTTGGTAAAATAATATTTTGGCCTGCCCCGAATGTTTTTTCTGTAGCACCGGACAATTCTACCTCAATAATATAATACATTAACCATGCTTTACGTGAACCTCATCAAGACACTAGAGAGGACGAAAGGACTGTAATTTCCCATGTTCAGTGAATGCAACAGAGGCAAGACACCAGACCAATCAGAGAGTTGCATGGAAATAAAAGTCTGCTTGTGTCATTCAAGCTCGGCTCTGTATGTATGTGTGCGGAAATAGCGCATTTAGTGTGTGTGAGAGAGGGAGAGAGAGAGAGGGAGAGAGAGGGAGAGAAAGAGAGGGACCGGTGCCAGCAGCAGGGACCGTGTTGTTAGCATCTGGTTAGCTAGCTGCACTAACGGACGACATACGGAGCTGTTTGTTCCACAACAAGCTGGAGGAGAGCTCTCCTCTTCTGAGAGGCTCAGGTGAGCTAAAGGACTCTGAGTGTTTAGATAGTTAACTTTAGTCTAAGTTATCTCAGTGGGTCTCAAACGGTTTGGTCACAAATTATTCAAAAGATTATTTCCGCGGCACAGCTTCATATGATCATTATAAATAAAAAAAAGAGAATAAAGGAAAAACAGTTATGAAATACTATATGGCAGTAAAACAAGAATACAGTTTGAAAGGGGAGTGATTTGTAAAATATCCATAAAGAAAAAGAACATCTGCTTACAGTTGTGTTTCATCTGGGTGTTGAGAGATGTATCCATAGATCTCTTAATGTTGCTCTCAAAGTGCACCAGATTGATGCTTTCAATATTTAAAAAAAAAATTCCCGAGGGAGCACCCCCCCGGACCCCCCTAGAGGAGGTGAGGTCCGCTCCCAAATCGTAAAAAATAGCACTTTACCCCTGCTTATATGCGATGAGCTGATTATTGAGCCTTCATTGTAACAGTCGCGGGTGTACTGTGTTTGCGTGTGGGGAGTGCTTTTGTGCGTGCTCTATAGTGCCCGTAATAGTGTTCACTGGAGTCCAGCACTTCAGCACCCCCATTCAAAATACCTTCCCACACCTCTGTTAGCATAGCATGTGAAGTTAAACTGACTATCTTGACAACTTGTTGCTATCCTATTAATAGCCCATTTCCCAGCAGCTTCTTCTGAAGCCTTCCGAGTAAATCACCAGAAGCGCCGACACCTCCTCATCACTCCACCACTCCCATGTTTTCTTTTGTGTTGCCATAAGTTAGTCTTTCTCCGTTGGTGTGCTGGGCTAATGCTAATAATGCTAATGCGAGCAAATAAAATGGCGGCTTCACAAAACTTTTTTTTACGGGCCGTGGTTTGCAATTCGCCCAGCTAATCAGAAATTGGAACCTTTTTCTCCCCAGGAAAGTCCTGAAAAGGGGTGAAAAGGTTCTCGAAAAAAAGTTCTAGTTCCAGATCTTTTTGGTGTGAACGCAAAATCCCAGGAACTATCGGAACTATTCCTGGGAAAAGTACTCGTGTGAAAGCGCCTAATGGTGCACTAGGAGGAGATTCAGGTGATAAGGTGGGGGGTACCTTGGTTGGTTATTGGCTAATGGTGCCAAAAAATCGTTATGACATCATAAAGTGGCCAAAATCTGATCAGCTCATTTTCAGACAGGTTTTTATATATCAGATCAGAACAAAAAATTAGCTAATCTTTTTTCCTGAAACTTTCAGAATCTCTTTACACAGAGGGGACAAATGTTTATGTATAAAAGACATTCAATAGTGGATTTTGCATAATTGCTGACCTTTAAAACACTTTAGAGAAGATTGTAAGAAAGCACACAAGGAGTCAAGAAGGTCTGTTTTCTCATCTTTTAATAACACATTCATATCTATGCTCTGTTTTGTTTACAATGAGTTTAAAACAAGTGTTGATGAGGACTAAAGGAATCAGGCAGGCAGAGGGTGAAAGTCCATATACTGTAAAGACCAGAGGAGCTTCTGGGGGAGGAGGAGGGGCGGAGCCTCCTCACGCTGCTGCACCATCACACAGAGCCTGAGCTCGGAGCAGCGCGAGGAGGACACAGAGGATACAGAGCCCCCCACCCTCCTTCCACCTGCAGCTCCACAGTCAGCAACAACAGGTCCTTTTGCTTTTAAACCATTCATTATTATTAAGGAAAATAGATCATGGATTAGTGTAGAAGGTCCTCGCAGGGCACTCTAACTCATGTAGAAAGAAAATACTAAATGCACCCAAACACAAGAGATACAATCTGCTGTCATAAAAAAAGAGAAAATTAGAATTCAACCAAAATAAATCAAGAGTATTCTGAAGTTAAAAAAAGTGTAAGTTTAACGAAATGAAGAAAAGGAAATGGAAATCGAGGAGAAAGAGTATCTCATTTATGTTGGGTTTTTTAAGAAAGAAAATAAAAAACAGGAGGCAAGTTTACCTCTCCCACTTTTAGTATTATTCCACTTCAGAATCATTTGAAAACAACTAAAAATGGAGAAAGAAAATCATCTTTGGAAGAAGTAAAAGTTTTGTTCCTTTAATAGACTATCCACTACAGTATATGGAGATGCCGCTACCCAGTTATTCATTTACCTATCTTTCATTCGAGCAACTTATTATTTTTTTTGATTTTTGTGTCCTTTTTCAAAAAAACATTTACCTATTTTTCCCAAGAGGTAGATCATAAAAATAATGATATGGTTACAGGTGTCGTGCCCCTTGATTCAGGAGGTGAAATGACAGGGGGGGCAGCTGCTAGCATTAACGGCCCGCCCACACAGCGGTGTGCGTTGAAAGCTTCACCATTCACTTTGAATGGGGTGACGTCACTTTTCGCCGAACTGCATTGTGGGAAGCGAAGCGGAGCTGCAAAAGTTGAGCAATGTTCAACTTTTGAAGCCTCTGCAGAAGCGTCAGCCAATCAAATCATATGCCAGTACAAGCTCTAGCCAATCAAACCGCTGCTTGTGTGTCAGGGGAGGGAGATTCATGTGATTGGTTGTTGGTCGAGTTTCAGACACGCCCGCCGGCAAACTTCAACCCACGCCGCTGTGTGGACGGGCCGTAAGTGTCTGCATTTAGCTGTGAGTTCTGATTCAAAGTGAGCGGACTCATTGAATCGGCTTCCAACTCTGAGAAGTTGTAAAATAGAAACTATTTCAGAGTGGAAGTGAACACTTTGTTATGATTGGGCCAGATGGTCCAATCAGGTTACCTTGAGGGGGCGGGGTGTTTGTCTTTTTTGACATATTTTTGTTTTACTTCTTTATCTTTACAGCCCCAGTTCTAAGCTGAAGAGGGACAATTTCAAAAAAACAAAAATAAATTATATTGGAAGCGTGAAGAAGACATGGTGACTCCTTTCTGTCTGCACGTCTGTCCACTGACTGTTTGCTCTTGTCTGCGTGTGAAAAAATAAAATAAAGAAACATTCTTCGAGCTGAGTTTGTTTATGGTTGAGGTAGCGTTCCTAGTTATGTGTCAAGAGGTCAGGTTGTTTCGTCTCGGTAGCGCCGAGTCTGCCATTTTGTTTTATAATTTGTGGAGACTTGGCGGCCGTCTTAGAGTCTCAGCTGTTGAGCGTCCGTCAGGGCTGAGCTACATGTCATCAGGTCTTCTGCTGCCACAAACAAGAAGCGTGTGGTGAATTACCCACAACTCTCAAATCCCAAGCTTGAATTATAGAAATAGAAATGAAGGGTTAAAACCAGTGAGCTTTGAGCCAATAATGCATGTTGTTAACATTAGTGCTGACCATGTTCTGAAGCAAACATTAGCCTTTAACATTTATGGAAAATTATCTGCCTCAAATCTCTGTAGCATTTTAGCATCCTTTAGCTGATTGGTTTGGTGTCAAAACATCACTTTGAGCCACAGAAGGCAGCTATTCTAGAAGCTGCTAAACATTGAGCAGCTACAGGCCAGATATATTGTGTGCTAACACGTTAGCCGTATCAACTTTTAAGCTGAAATGTGTCAGTGTTGTGTTTACTGCTCGTGTTTGTTTATTCGACCGCTATCTAATCAATGTTTTTTGCTGAGAAACATTGAGTGTAAAAAGAAAGATATGTGCCACATCTTTAATCGTAAATGTGTTAGTTCTAGACACCAAAGGAGAGCAGGTTATTACTCCCTAACAGCGTACTCAGGCCATGTTCATTGTGAAACATATTTTTCTTCTTCTTTTATCTTTTCTACTGTTTGACATGTGTGATAGCAGGCAGAATGACCGTTCTATTTGGTTGTATTGTTTGCAATGACAATATGATAATCCTTCGAACTAACTTTAGCATGTCAAAAATCATTTTTGTATAATTGTGAAAATATTGGCTTCAGAAAATCTAAATATGTGACTGTTATGTCTTCTGGAGAATGTCCAGCAGTAATATTAAATTGCGTTTAGTGGGATAAAGCATGCACTGGTGTCCTTGAAATCATGTCTGTGTGAAGAGTGTAGTGTTTCCCTGGCAGCAGAGAGGTAAAGCAGATGAGGTCCCAGTCAGGGTGATGTCTCACTGCTGTTCTCTGCAGCAGTATTCCAGGTTATTTGCTCAACATGGCTCTATACTGCATGTTGGACTGAGCCCTTACTGTGTGTTAGCACAGTTACTGAGCTACATGTTAGTATGTTGTCCTATTTAGTTGCTGTTTTGTTAGATTTGTAAATAAAAAAAACAAAAGAACAAATCAAATGTTTCCAAAAAGGGTCCAAACAAAAAAGGTTGTTAAAGTAAATAAAAAGGTCTTGAACAGTGAGCAAAACGAACACGATGGAGACCAGCGCAAGAGAGGGCGAGGGACCCTGACGTTCCCGCCTGCTCCAAAAATGAAATGATTTCTTTAAATAAAAGGTTTTAAAACATGTCACTCTCCTCCCGGAGTACAGAAGGGCGAGGAGATAGCACTGAATCATGTGGAAGGACAGAGGGGGGGTGAGAAGAAAGGAGATGGTTGAAATCATCATAAACTCCTCCCCCGCTTCCTCTTCCCTTTAATTCTTTAAAATTGCATCAGGTGTTACAGGATGTTCTCAGTCCTTTTTCGTAGTTTGACGTTGTCGACATTATTCATTAATTAGTGCAACAGTACGCCCCCAGATGTCACGTCCAAATAAAGCTTGCTGTATTGTAAAAAAACTCAATAAATCAAAGAAAAAAGAATGGATCCTAATCCAAATGGCTGCAGGCTGAATAGTGAATCCTAAATATGGTGTCTTGGTGGTTTGGAAAAGAGGTGGAAACTTGACACCATGGTGAAGTTACCACCTCCGGGCAAAAAATGGAAGCATAGACACAATAGAATAGAGGTTCCCTGTGTGATGGGGAGCTGGTGGTGTGGCTGAGGGCAGGTAAGACTTTAAAAAGATTCTGAGTAATCTGGCAGTGTCCGTCAGTGACTCGGTGCCATCTTCCCCTCTCAGCGGCTTTTCTCATTCCTACGATTTTTTCTCCAAAAATACAAAAGTGTAGTGATGACCTTTAGAGCATCTTATGTACAGGTTTGAATCTATTACTCAGCTGTGTGAAGGATGTTTTAAACTCGACTTTTTCTGCTCCCATTTTTTCAATGGTTTTGGATCTCTTCCATAGGTTCTCGTCCTACTTTTTTCTGCTTTTTTCACCCAACCACTTCTCCTGACAGAAATAAACATTTAAAACGAGTGAACACACACACACACACACACACACACACACACACACACACACGGCCAACAGGGAGCGTCTGAGGTGTTGCGGTCAGTGCACAGGTAATAAATATTCACATTCAGAGAAGTCAGAGCTAGTTCAGGTGTGTGTGGTTGTGTAAGTGTGTGTGTGGTTGTGTGAGTGTGTGTGTAGCTAGAATGCTCCTATCTGCCTCCATGTACAGTCACGCTGCACATGGGTCACTTGACTCTGAAGAAAACAGCCTTCAAGGCTCACTGATAGATTTCTTCTTTGTGGCTGAGAAACACTTAACGCCCTCTCAAAATGTTTGGCGCTTGGTGATGATGTCATCACAGTAAGGCAGGAGAGGGAGGTCCTGCAGGGCACTCTGATGGCGTGAAACACTTAAGGACCTCCCCTCCAGTGAACACCACTCCCCATTGGCCAATATCTCACACACTTCAGCAGGATGGGGAGTGTTTTCTCACACAAAAAAGGCAAAATGGCGCTGGACCCGATTCCTCCAGCGGTGTATCTCACTCTGATCTGAGAAAACCTCCCTGCCATCCTGAGCACACTCCTCAAACACACCAAAAAACAGAAAAAAATAACCAAAGCAACAAGACAATACCTAAAAAAAAATACTTTTTTTCTTTAAAAAAATTTAAAATATTCAGGACTATCAGCTCTTTCTTTTTTTCTTCTTATATAAAACACCAGCAAGCAAAAAAAAGTAAGGAATACTGAGGTAACTTTACCCTGAGGTAGGTTTTTCTTTTTCATTTCTTCTCTAATCTGTTCTAATCTTGGCGAGAGCGTCCAGGCGTAGACCCCGCCCCTCAATATCATACGCGGGCAGGGTCCGAAGGCTCCGCCCACAGGCCTTTGGCAGATTGGGAGAGAGAACAAGGAAACCACCCCCCCATAGTCTGATTTTACGTTCTCTGAGCTCAAGGCTAGGAGCTTTGGAAGACTTTGCTTCGATAGTTCCCGCGCTGGGCCCAGGCCGGACTCTGACTTTCTTTTATTCAGGCATCGTTTGTCCAAATGAACAGAGAATGCAGCGATGGTCTTGAGGACCCCAGCTCCTCTGAGGAGAAAGCCATCCTGTCAGAGAGCGGCCTGGAGCAGCAGCGCAGGAAGAAGGCAATGAGCAGAAAGTCTCAGACACTCCTTGTCTGTCTATCATTGCACACACTCGTTGCCTTCAATACATTCACCAGAGGGGCCGGGCTAACTCACATATCATATATATATAATATATATAAAATATGCCGTTTAAGGTGCGGGCCGCTAGCCAGCTAGCATAGCTGCTGGCTGTTTGTATGAAGTTGTTGTATAAAGCGTAGCGGGGCCGCTGCATTAGAACTGCAGGGCCCGCTGCAACCTCGCTCTCCTTACTGTCTCCTGCTGCGCCTCCACCACACGGCTTAACGTGGAGGGGCCTCAGATCCTCCACAGCCCCCCGCCTCCACGTAGGCTACATTATGCTACATGTCAGAGACAAGGGGCTTGGAAATATACAAAGACCCCTTTTTTTTTTTTAAAAGGCAAGGCGGCCAGGCACAGCATTTGTTAACATTTACATGAAGATTATATATTTACAACCTCATTTTTTTTCTTATAAACTCCCCGCTATTCGGAGAGGTCTTTAAAGAGCAGTGTTAACATCTGCGGCCCCTCTTCTAGACTTCCATTGGCTAGGGGATATGGGGCGTGGCTAACGCCTCACCTGCGACCAATCCCCGTGTGCCGCTGCAGCAGTTTCCCTGCTCCCTCTCCCGGCTCTGCCTCACTGCATACTATCAATAATAGCTCTGAATAAAACATTTCTATACATATATCTCTATGTTTAAAAAACCACCCTTAAAATATAGGACTGAGTGCAGATGGTGGGAGAGGTCTGCAGGGGGCCAGAGGAGCAGGGGCCTGCTGGTGAGTCTCCACTGTTGGGGCTGCACCAGGAGGTCCCGCCCCCCCTCTCCACCTTCCCTTCATCCCCCCATCCTCAGTCAGTCTCTCTTCTGGCCTGGCATCTGGTTTCTGTTCTCAAGTTACGTTTTATCTTAATCCTCTTTTTTTATTCATTTCATCTTTGATTTTATTCTTCTCTAAACGCCGATCTTCCTCCCTGGCTGTCGGGCGTAGTCTCTCCCTCTTTATATCTCTCCCTGTTTATCGCTGGGTCCGTGTGTCGCTCTCCTGTCTCCGTCCGTCCGTCTGTCTCTCCGTCCATGTCTGTCTGTCCGACCGTCAGGCGGGAGGGCGCCCACGGCATGTGAGGAGGGGGCAGGACCCTCACTTCCTGCGCGGCTGGCTCTCCTGAGACAGTCCCTGTGTAGGGCTGCCCATCTCTGTGAAGCCCTGGGGGTTGGGGTTGGGGCCGGGACCCCTGTCGCCCCTGTCACCTCTCTCGCTTCTCTCGCTTCTCTCGCTTCTCTCGCTTCTCTCGCCTCTCTCGCCCCTTTCTCCTCTCTCGCCTCTCTCGCCCCGGTCTCCCATCCCGCCTTTCTGGGGCTGTTTGACCTGAGTCAGGATGTCTCGGATCTTCCTCTGAGCCAGCTGCAGGACAGAGGAGAGGGGGGAGGGGTTATAGAGAGCAGCTACAAACAGTAGGCAGACACAGATAGAGACTATGGTGAAGGTAGAGGAGCATTCAGCAGCTAATGAGCTGATGTGTCCTGAGGAGCAGGTGGAGACCAAACCAGGGCTCAAATCGGACATACCTGGGTTAAGATGTAATCGTTTTTTTCTTAGCAAGGTTCGTCACTGAGTGAAATGACCAGGAACTACCTTAGTGGCAGCAATGATAAGAAGTGTTCATAATTTCTCAATGATAGGTAAGGAGCTTCAATGCTTTGTTTGTAATCTCTTTTAGCATATCATACACTGGACCTTCCTTTACGAAAACGAAGGAGATAATGTCCCGTAATTCCTTTCAGCCGCAATATTTAAAGTGACACACCATTCTACCGTTAAAGGAATCAACCGACCCTTCTTTTTGACAAACGTGGATAATTTGAGTTACGGTGCTTAATAAGCATTTCCCATCTTATGCCATGACTTGCAAAGGTGCTTACATGTCACAAACCATTAACAATATAAACCAAAAGGAGAAATTCAACCTTTACTTTAATTGCTGAAACAAATATTAATTAAAGTTTCACTGTGTTTAATGAGTTGGGTGGTGTTTATCTTGTGTTTTAGTGGTGCCCTGCACACTTATAGATGTGAAGGCCTTACAAGGAATGCATATGCTGCACAGCATATGCATTCAAACATTTTCAAATAATCATACTAATTCGGAATCATGCCAATAAAACAGAGGGTGAGCAAATAATGACCAACTGTTGTCAAGTGTATAAGGTCTGCATGATAAGAACGCACAGTGAAGTATCTAGATGCAGTTGGATTCTTTTAGCAACATAGTTCTCATTTCCTAAATCCAGAGGAATTCTCCCTCACATCTTTCTTTAACCCAATAACATTTTTCAATGACATTTAGGAAAAGTTTCTAGGAAAAACATAGGACCTGATTTTTTACAATTCGACCGCAGCCCAGGATTTCTGTTTGATTGATTTGTCAATATTTCAAAAATCAACAGGGTTTTTATGTATGTGCTGGTAAGACGCGGTGATTATTTATTGGTTTGAATCTTTCACAGGATATGAGGTGTGATAAAGCTTACCTGGCTGGCATAGAAATGTCCGTTGATCTTGACGATGACCTGGTCGTTCTCATCAGGGGTCTGATCTCTGGGGACGACTACCTCCGCTGCTGTCAGGTTCTGTAGCTCGTTCACCTGCACACACACACACACACACACACACACACACACACACACACACACACACACACACACACACACACACACACACACACACACACACACACACACACACACACACACACACACACACACACAGGTTACTCTGAGAGGAAGAGCAGAGTGTAGAACACGGGTCAGAGAGCTGAATAAGACTCTTACCGTCTTGCCTCCCTTTCCAATGACCCGTCCTGCAGCAGCGGCAGCCATCTTGATATGAGTCTCCAGTTTGACCTCCTCCTTGGGCCCAAAGAAGTTCTCCTCCTTCAGTTTGCCATAGATCCTGCCCTGAGCCTGCAGGAGGGAGACCAACAGGTTAATCATACTTTTCACTTTTCGTTAGGATCCTCATTAGCACTGGCTATTTAAAACAAACATACAAAATAAAATAGTTTGTTTGGGTCCCTCACTTCTCATGCACTGATTCGCTAAGCTGAACAGCCAATCAGAATGATTTCTTTGGCTGACGGCCTTAGGCCTTATGCTTATCGGAATATCGAAAATCGGCTCGGTGTGTAAGGACCTTAAAGAGCAGAGCCGGGAGGCCAATAAGGAAGTGCCACAAACTGCAGTTTATCTATTGGCCGATAGGCGATGACTGCAGAAAGGATCCATTTCCATAGACCCCCATGTTCAAATGCCCAACTTTACAGCAGAAATAAACATGTTTCTGCCCCTGGATGCAATAAAAAATATTCGGAATATAGTTAGATTCCACCTTCATGATTGAATTGTTTTATAACGCGATCCTTTTATTTATATTAGGTCTTAACGTTTTTGCATAAATTAGGGCGTGGTCACTTTGATGGACAGGTACGTGCCTCACTGTCAGCTAACAGCAACTTGTCCACTCTGCTAGGCTACAACGTTAGCTAGTTGTAGTTATTGTACTTGATATATACAGTGGGGCAAAAAAGTATTTAGTCAGCCACCAATTGTGCAAGTTCTCCCACTTAAAAAGACGAGAGGCCTGTAATTTTCATCCTAGGTACACTTCAACTATGAGAGACAGAATGGGGGGAAAGAATCCAGGAAATCACATTGTAGGATTTTTAATGAATTAATTGGTAAATTCCTCGGTAAAATAAGTATTTGATCACCTACAAACAAACAAGATTTCTGGCTCTCACAGACCTGTAACTTCTTCTTTAAGAGCCTCCTCTGTCCTCCACTTGTTAACTGTATTAATGGCACCTGTTTGAACTCGTTATCAGTATAAAAGACACCTGTCCACAACCTTCACTATGGCCAAGACCAAAGAGCTGTCAAAGGACACCAGAAACAAAATTGTAGACCTGCACCAGGCTGGGAAGACTGAATCTGCAATAGGTAAGCAGCATGGTGTAAAGAAATCAACTGTAGGAGCAATTATTAGAAAATGGAAGACATACAAGACCACTGATAATCTCCCTCGATCTGGGGCTCCACGCAAGATCTCACCCCGTGGGGTCAAAATGATCACAAGAACGGTGAGCAAAAATCCCAGAACCACACGGGGGGACCTAGTCAATGACCTGCAGAGAGCTGGGACCAAAGTAACAAAGGCTACCATCAGTAACACACTACGCCGCCAGGGACTCAAATCCTGCAGTGCCAGACGTGTCCCCCTGCTTAAGCCAGTACATGTCCAGGCCCGTCTGAAGTTTGCTAGAGAGCATTTAGATGATCCAGAAGAGGATTGGGAGAATGTCATATGGTCAGATGAAACCAAAATAGAACTTTTTGGTTAAAAACTCAACTAGACGTGTTTGGAGGAGAAAGAATGCTGAGTTGCATCCAAAGAACACCATACCTACTGTGAAACATGGGGGTGGAAACATCATGCTTTGGGGCTGTTTTTCTGCAAAGGGACCAGGACGACTGATCCGTGTAAAGGAAAGAATGAATTGGGCCATGTATCGTGAGATTTTGAGTGACAACCTCCTTCCATCAGCAAGGGCATTGAAGATGAAACGTGGATGGGTCTTTCAGCATGACAATGATCCCAAACACACCGCCCGGGCAACGAAGGAGTGGCTTCGTAAGAAGCATTTCAAGGTCCTGGAGTGACCTAGCCAGTCTCCAGATCTCAACCCCATAGAAAATCTTTGGAGGGAGTTGAAAGTCCGTGTTGCCCAGCGACAGCCCCAAAACATCACTGCTCTAGAGGAGATCTGCATGGAGGAATGGGCCAAAATACCAGCAACAGTGTGTGAAAACCTTGTGAAGACTTACAGAAAACGTTTGACCTCTGTGTGATTTTCTGGATTTTTTATTTCTCATTTTGTCTCTCATAGTTGAAGTGTACCTAGGATGAAAATTACAGGCCTCTCTCATCTTTTTAAGTGGGGAGAACTTGCACAATTGGTGGCTGACTAAATACTTTTTTGCCCCACTGTATATATATACAGATGAAGCACTCCAGATCAGACTCAGGTGGGTGTGTCCCAGTCAAAAGCCCAGCGGATGCCAGCGGCTGGGGGTGTTGCCAAATTGCTAGAGGGCGTTGCCCAATTTCCCCATTTGTTCAATTACAGGATTTAACCATGAGATGGCGCTTCATTCACAAAATACACAAAGACAACTGTTTGCAATGTTTGCAGCTCTGCAGTTGTGTTTGCTGAATACTGTAGCATTTAATCACTTATGTGTTACTGTATGGTTTTCACAAGCTACTATAATGAAAAAACATCAATATTTTAGATCAAATAAAGTATATAGTTTGCTTTATGCAGTATATTTCTTGTAATATTGTTGGGGTGTTTTTACACAGTACAGTAGATTGAAGTAAATCAACTTATACATTAAGATAAGATAAGATGGACCTTTATTAATCCCGTGGGGAAATTCAGTAGTTCAAACAGCAACAGGGTGAGAGTGAAAAACAGGACAGCACAGATTCACACAGATTAATACAAATCAAAAATAAGATGAGCGATACAAATAATAATAATGAGAAACTATGAAATAAGAAATGAATAAAACTAAAATATAATTATCATATCATGTATTATAATGTATTGTATTATTAAGTAATATCATACATTAACCCCATTATAGCAGATGCCACATTGAATGGATGAACACATTTATGCATCAATAATTACAACAGAGTATTTCTAAATACAAGTTGTAAAAATACATATATGTATTTAATATTAACCCTTTGGAGTCAACCGTCACGCCGGCGTGATCAGATCACATGACCTGTGCCGCATAATAACAACAGTCCGGACAACATTGCCGTGTGTTTCTGTCGAAAGTACTGGCTTGAAACTATATCCCAGTCTTTGTTTCATGCAAAAAGACCCAGTAAACACGGCGATACGATGATATAAAGTTAATACATTTCAAAAGTATGAAAAATGGAAGCACATATTTTAATATCTTCGCCGTATTTGATCATTTTACGAAACGGAAAATACTGGAAACTGTAGATTCTGCTCAACTGGATGTATATGTGTATTTCTGTCGAAAGTACTGGCTTGAAACTATATGCCAGTCTTTGTTTCATGCAAAAAGACCCAATAAACAGACACAAATAAACACGGATATACGATGATATAAAGTTAATACAGATATATTTCAGAAGTATGAATAATGGAAGCACATATTTTAATATCTTCGCCGTATTTGATCATTTTACGAAACGGAAAATACTGGAAACTGTAGATTCTGCTCAACAGGATGTATTTACCAGGGAGGGGGTGAGGTAATCAGGTAAACGGAGTGATACGAAACGAGACGAAAAGACACGAAGAGGGACGGCGGGAACCGAAGAGAGACGGCGGGAAATGAGAGAGACGAAGATATACGAAGACAGGCGGCGGGAGACGAAGAGAGACGGCGGCAGACTGGATTGAAGCAAAGTGACAGACAAACATTGAGAATTTAGATATAGTTAGATAGATTTAGAGTTTTGAAGATTCAACTATGATGAAGAGAACTCTGAACGTGAGTCAAGCTTTAAGCTTGTTTTTTGACATGGAGGAGGAGGAACCTGTGATGTTGCCCTCTGTGTCGTATTGACAGAAACCGCTTTGAAGCGTGGCACAGATAAAGACAGAAAAAACTGATTCTTGTACATAATGTGTATATATATATTTGTATTATATTTATAATAACACTTTTGCCTTATCAGAATGAAATCCCATGCTACCTCAATCAAACTTTCACATTATCATAGTGACATCCCATGTATATATTTCCAGCTTTTAAATGGTTTCGTTGTGTATGTTTGTGTTACATATGAAAAATAATATCATTTTCAAAATCTGTTTTTACGTTTTTTTTGTGATTTTGGGTCCAAAATGTTCATATAGTAGAAGATCACTGCTCTAAACAAAGTCAAAAATCCTACATCCAAACGAAATAAATATAATTAATTATGATGAATACGTACGATGAATACGTACGATACGATGTATCGTACGTACGATGAACACATACATACATTTTCACTCTCACACACATATATTCTCCTTTTACATACATACATGTTCACTCTCACACACATATATATACTCACACATTCATACATTTTGCTCTCATATTATCATATTTCAATGCACACATTCATATATTGTCACTCACACATTCATGCATTTTGTTCTCATATTCATATAATGTAATGCTCATATTTATACATTTTGCTCTCATGCGAAATGTACTAAAACAAAGTATGTAATGGTAGTGGTCAGCTGTTAAACACAAAAGTGTATCTTAAGGGCTGTAAATATAATAAGCCTGTTGTCAATTTTAGACACAGGCTTATTATATTTACAGCCCTTAATAACATTCATTTTCTGGACTCAATGTGTGTCTTGGCCGTTTTCTTTGTTCCAAGCAAACGAGTGCTTTTTGTTTTGAAATCACTTCCGCGAGTTTCGCGGGCCTCCCCCCTCGCTCCACTGACCAGTAGACCATTTAGTAAGGTAACAAGCAAAAGGGCAAAAACGCCTCTCAGACGCTCTTCCGTTTACTTTTTTAATGAAGAAAAACAAATGGTCCGTAGATACACGGACTCATATAGCCTATGTATGTATACTGTAAGGAGAATGTATGTGCGTGAGATGACCAGTATGAATTACGGCATATAAATATGCAAACACAAACCTACAGACTGGGGGATGGGAGATCACAGGAGTGGGGGGGGGGGGGGGGGGGAGAGCTGTGGAATGTGACCCTTGGGAGAATTCCTCCACACATTCCGATGGCCAATTCGTTTTAAACAAAGAGTTCGCAACACAGGACAGCATAGGCAACATGGGGGGTGGGGGCTGGTGATCGGTCTGGTCAATGTTTGTAAACACAATCCCCAGGATGTGTCCTAATCAGGAGCCGGGTAAATGAGAGACTGAGGAGCCCCAGAAAAACAGATCCCGAAATAGCTCGTCCTGGTTTCCGCAGCAGATAGGCCTACAGTATGGTGTCTGTTATGTCAGTTATTTTAAATAAAACGTTGAAAACTGAACTTGAAAATGGTTTCCTCTTTTTATTTTATTTATCATTTTCGGGACGGGGAGACGTGTGTGATTAAAAATTAATTTGCAGAAATGTAAAGTGATCTAACTAAGTTCTATTCATATTCTTGACGGGAAGAGCAGTGTAAATGGGTGGCCATATGCATTTGAAAAGCAATATAAATCACACAGTTATTATACAATAGGCTATAAAAGCACCATCGATAACCATTACCTTTCTCCAATTCAAACTTTGGACGGGAAAAAAGGAAGGTGTACATGGTTGGGCTATACTAGGCCCAGGGGCGGCGGGTGCTGTAGGCTATGAAGGCTAAGCCTTCCCAAATATTTGTGTAACTGCATCCTGGTAAAATAAAAATATAATGTCTTTGACATTAGCGCTGCTATGCAGCCACCTGTGCCCTGTACCACGAAGCCAGTTCAACAGACCCTGATATGCTTGAGTTATCTTAACTAACCCTAACAAACGCGATCTCGCTAAACGGTCCTACAGCGCTGGTTATCAACTCGGTAAATCAAGCCAGGGTTTCTCTCTCCAGCTGAGAACGCGTTCACGTGAAAGGGGCGGGGTTAGCTACATTTGACCAATCACAAACAGGGACAAGTGTACTGACAGCGCAACATCATACTTCATTAATGAAAAGTAAACTAATATTAGACAAATATGAACTTTAAACATCCATGATGACTTAAACATATAATCCAGGATACAAGCCACATAGTTGCACCTGCAAGGAGAATACAGAACAACTCGTTAAAAAATAAACTACCGAGTGTTTGAAAGCGTACAACAGTTTTATGATACTGCCCCATCTAAAACACGAGGGGATCTGACTTTATTACATTTGAGTTGAGTGTTTCGTCAACTTAATGTGTTGCTTAAAATAATATGTCTGCATACAGTATATGTGACAATGTAACTAAGTGTTGCACGGCCAGATACGGCTCGAGAAGCTGACTCAGATAAGGAAATATTGTGATATCGATGTGAGATCGATGATCTGATTGATGATGTGATGTCAGTGTGATATGAATGATAAGTGCGACACGTCGGCGTCTTCTCTGCATACGGCAGTTTAAACTGCATTTCCTTTTTCCTGTAATATGACTTGATAGATTTAAACTCCGCACACTGAGCTCTGATCGGTCAGCAGGTGGTGCTTTCACTGAGTTGATCTCTTTTCTATAGACGCCGGAGGCGGGCAGCGTAAGATGAAAAAAAAAGTTATTTAGCCTTCCCAAACCTGAGCCTCACGTGCCTCCTATGTGTAGGCCTACTGTATACATACAAAGGCCATTCAAGCTAGAGTTATTCTGGAAATGTTCACATCAGGCACCTTCAAGTTAAACAATACTAAACAATTAACACAGTAGGCCTAAATTATGTGGATTAAACCACATTTATTCGTTAAAAATAAACGAAATATGATTTAGTTTGAATGATTAAATGTCATTAGGCACCTTCAAGTTAAACAATCAGGTGCACACTTTAATGTGCCGCCACCTCCGGACTCGGCTTGACTCGGTTTAAAGAATGCACAAATGTGTTTAATCGTTTATGTCAGATATGTACTAAGTAGCCTAAATACATTTGTTCCTGCTCAAGATTAGATTCAACTGTATTGTTATTGCACATATTGCAGGTACTGAGACAACGAAATGCAGTTTAGCTTCTAACCAGGGGTGCAACAAGCAGCGAAAAGTAATGTGCACAATACTACAGTAAACAATTAACACAGTAAATTATGTGGATTAAACCACATTTATTTCGTTAAAAATAAACGAAATATGATTTTGTTTGAATGATTAAATGTAGGGTGAATTGCCCTAATGTGGGACATTTTTGCATTTCAGACTTCGGGAATATATTGCGATATGAAGCCGATACAATAAATCAAAATCCAGTAGGCTACCATTCCGAAATCCCCAGTAATATTAGACACTAATAATACAGTAAACTATTAACACTGTACATATTATTGTTTGCCCGTGGGATTAGGATGATCGGTAGTGAGACCCGTGCTGCATTTTCCTCCGGTCGGATGTGATATAAAAACAAAGCGATTATTTTTGTTGTTGTAAACTCACGTGGATTACATTTAGTGCATTAATTTCAACTCGCGAACATATGATAGCCTACATTAAATGATCGTGAGGATGATGATTGAAAATCGTTTGTTTGAGCCTGGATGCATTTCCTGATCTAAAAACATAGCGTAGGTTTTGTACTTACGCCAACGTGAATTAAACATTATTTTGTTAAATAAAAACATGGAGATGTTTAGTAAGTGATTACATGTCTCTTATTTAGCACAGAATATGATCCTATCCGTGACATATGGATCTTAACAAATATCCGCGATATCAGATACCTGTAGATCAGCTGTTTATTTCACATGAGTTCCAGTGTGGCAGCTTTTTAATCACGGCTCCCCTTGGTGGATCCATGATCCATTGCAGCTGGTTTCATTATAATTAAATGTATTTATCAAGGGGGCGTTTCAAGTCCTGCGGGGGGGGTTTTCCTTTTCAGCAGGGAACCACCCAGTGCCGATCACGGACCCGCACGGGTAGGCGTCTGAAATGGAGCGCTACATCTGTATATATATATACAGTGGGGCAAAAAAGTAAAATAAATAAATAAGTAAATAAATAAAAAACGAAATAAATAAATAAACTAAACTGTATATATATATATATACAGTTTAGTTTATGATTCAGCCTTGGGTAAGACTTTTATAGTCTATGGCTATGACGCCCATAATGCTAAACGGGAGCAAATGTTAAAAGGGGACCCAATTATCCCAGTGGTGGAGTGAAGGAGTCCGGCGTTATAACTGGAGATCAAGGAATGTAGTGAAAGGACTTGGTTCGCCTGCAGCCCGCTGTAGTATTAGCTAAAGAAATGATGTTGAACAAGGCTTATTAAGCAGAACATCGCCACAATTGTTCTGCTATGTATCGGTAGCCTACTTATTTTTATTTTATTAACGTGTGAATGACAAGCATTAGGAATAACAAAAAATAGCTAATTCTCTTGCAGATTGTCTTGTTTGATTATGAATGTAACGTGTATATAGTGGAACTACACTGTTTTATCAAAATCAAAGTGCCACGCAGTGACTTGGTGTGCATGTATTTCAGCAGGAAATGTGCAATGTAGATGACATTTACCAGCACAGACTATATAGAAATATTTGTAAAAGTTGTTCATGCGTTATTAAGTGAATATGGCATTAAAACACCTATGCTTTTTGACTGTCACATTTTTACATTTCAGCATTGCATCACTAATTTAAGTTCTATGTTTTGCTTGTTAAGCAGTCTGTAACCCTACACACCTAACATATAACTTTTCATGTATTTTTGTATATAGGTTTCCTTTAGCTTAGCTTCTTAGCCTGAGCTAGTTCTGGAACTTCCAGCTCGGTGGCAGCAGGTCCCGCCTCGGCTCCGCCTCTTTGCCCTTATTTGGATCAGGCTGGAGCAGGCGGGAGTTGAACTCTGACGTCACTGTCGAGCCGTTAGTGGCCGACTCCGCCTACTAAGGGCTTCACGGCAACTCTGCAGAATCCTATGGGTGACGTCACGGACACTACGTCCATTTATATATACAGTCTATGGTTCACACCGGAATAAGTCCCTGAGGGAAGATTATGCAATTGAAGCCGCTGACGTCACTTCTTCTTCTGCATTGGGTTTACTGGCAGGCCGCAAACAACTTCACGGCGTATATTGCCCCCGGCCGGAAGTCCCCGGAGTTGGGGACTAGCTCCAGTAGAAGCCTTCCGAGTAAATCACCAGAACGCCGACACCTCTCTTAGACAAAAAATAAAGATGAATAACTAAAATAAAACTCCAAACATCTTTAATTGTGTTATTTTTTTGTAAAGCTCTTTTAGTTTTAAACCTGATGTTTATAAGCCTCTTATAGTTTTTGAAACAGTCTGTAAATATACACAACTTTATAATAAAATGCACACATTTACTTTTTTCTAGACTAAACACAGGTATGATCTTAAGTTAAAACATATGAGGTTATCATGAGGTTGTTAACATCGCAGTTTATCAGTGGATGTTTGCTGGAACTACTTGTAAACAGCGTGTTTCCTGACGGACACACACAGCGTTGAGACCGGTCAGGTAGAGACCGGTCTCAAGTCAGCACCGATTGCAGACTCCCTGTTTGATGGCTTGATAGCCCACTCCCCCTCCACACCACTCCACACTCGTTGGTTTGGAACAGCACTTAATGTGGCCGACCCTCCGCGCGATCGCGCAAACGGAGGGGTAGTGTGTAGGGGTAAGGTGTAGGGGTAGGGTGTAGGGGGCGGTTTGGGATTGGGCCTCAGTCTCTCTCCGTTGGTGCGCTGGGCTAATGCTAATAATCAGGGCCGTTTCTTCCAATAGGCGGACTATGCAGATGCAGAGGGCCCCCGCGGCCACTAGGGGGCCCCTAAGCTGAAAGTAATTTTTTGTATTCATCCAAAAAACAAAAAAAGTATAATTCATACACACAAAGATGAACAAAATTAGTAGAAGCGGGAGGGCTGAAGCATAGCTTATGGAAAGTAGCCCTCCCGTGCATCATCCTAATACAACATCGGCATTATTGCGTCAAAAACGTATAGAAATGAAGGAGTACAAACAAATAAAGAAAACGGGAGAAAAAATTAAATAAAAGTTAGGGCAGGAAAACAATAAATGCATATATATATATATCTACGAAAACTAGATATAGGGTCATTTTCTGCACATGTCAATAGCAGTTTCAACTATCTTTTTTTGGAAATGAAAATACTATATATAAATATATACATATGTACACATGTACTTGGCACATCAACAATATTAATAATAGTAATATATGCATATAATAATATATGCATAATTGCATATAAACATTGTGAAAACTTATTTTCAAGTGACTTTTTTTACATTCATATGTTGGAACTGCTTTTGAATGTTATTAGGCATTTTCTTATGGAAAATGTTGTGCATAACCAGTACTGTTTTAAGCTGTACTATGTCAAGACATTTTAATAGATTGAGTTTTTTTTTAAATATGGGAGTTGTGTGTTCATATTTACCAACACCACAGACTATTCGTAATACTTTTTTTTGGGATGTTATTATTTTTTGTAGATTTGTTGAGTACGTGTTTCCCCATATTTCGGAGCAGTAGTAAAGGTAAGGGAGAAATAGACTGTTATAAAGAGTATTTTTTCTTCAAGAATGTTCTTAGTATGATACAAAATACCTCATTTATAATTTATATAGTGCTTCCAATTGAGTTTTTCGTCAACAAGCAGTCCTAAAAATGTACATGCACCAACCTTTTCTATCTCGGTATTGCAAATCCGTATAATGCAGTCATTTCTACTCTCAGACTTTGTATTGAATAACATGTAATTTGTTTTGGCCACATCAAGGGATCATTTATTAACTGCAAACCAGTTACATAGTATTTCTAATTCTGCATTCACAATTTTAACAAGATCGCCAAGATTATGATGGGAGCAGAGAATTCAAAGTTCAAGTTTAACCTCAATATATTTGGGGAGAATTAAAATGAGCTGTCTTTATTTGTAGACAGCCAAGCCCCCTCCTGTGTTCAGTGAAGCATTATATGCTTACAAATCCAATGTAGGATATAAACACGACTAAACTGCAATGATAGCAAAGCTGTGGCTTGGGTGTTTGGGGTAATAAAGTCCAAATCATCGTTGGGCTGTCAGCCAATGAGTGACGTCTGAGGAAGATGATACATGTAAATTAAACATTGTTGAGAAAATGCTGCATCTCTTGCATTTATTGACATAGAGGAGCCTTATTGTTTAACTTTTTAATATAATTTTTTGTAATTTTCAATTGCTTGGTTTTCGTGAAATTAGCCTGTTTTCCTATTAAAGTGTAACAGATTGATGCATCTCCACAGATCATCTTAAAGGCTTCGGAATCCCCCCCATTGTAGTTAAAAAAAACAGAATGCAGCGGCTCGTCTGGTCTTCAACCTTCCTAAATTCTCCCACACCACTCCGCTCCTCCGCTCCCTTCACTGGCTTCCGGTAACTGCTAGAATCCACTTCAAGACACTGGTACTTGCTTACCATGCTGCGAATGGATCTGGCCCTTCGTACATCCAGGACATGGTTAAACCGTACACCCCAGCGCGTGCACTACGCTCTGCATCAGCCAAACGACTCGCTGCACCCTCGCTGCGAGGGGGACCCAAGTTCCCATCAGCAAAAACACGTGGGTTTGCTATCCTGGCTCCAAGATGGTGGAATGAGCTCCCCATTGACATCAGGACAGCAGATAGCTTGCACATCTTCCGGCGCAAACTGAAAACTCATCTCTTTCGACTCCACTTCGAGCGATAGATTTATTAACAAAGCACTTATATACTAATAAAGGACTGGCTTATCTAAAGCCAGTTGAGTAGCACTTGAAATGTTTGGCTCTATGAAACCTGATGAACTTATATGATTCTGTTTTCTTCAAGGTTGTGTCTTCCTGGTCGAATGTACTTATTGTAAGTCGCTTTGGATAAAAGCGTCAGCTAAATGCAATGTAATGTAATGTAATGTAAAAACTAGGGCCCCCAAAAAGCTAGAAACGGCCCTGCTAATAATGCTAATGCCAGCAAATACAATGGCAGCTTCACAAAACCTTTCAGAGTTTTACAGGGCGTGGTTTGCAATTCGCCCAGCCAATCAGAAATTTGAACTTTTTTCTCACCAGGAAAGTACCTGCGCAAGATCCCAGGAACTATCGGAACTAAAAGGGAAAAGTACGGGGAAAAGTACTCCGGTGTGAAAGCGCCTCTTGTTTCATTTTGTTTCTTATAGTACCCTCACACCAGATGCGATGCGATTTTCGGGCAATTACATGTTAAGTCAATGAAAAGGCGCGGATAAACGCACATTTGTTTGTAGGACTTTCAACGAAGGTACAAAGCAGCAATAGTTGTAATATCTCCCATAATTAAGTGCAGAAAGAAATGTGTTAACAACATCAACGGCGTCTAATATTTGCATCGCGTCCGATGTGAATGCACCATTACACTCATTGTTTATAGCATAAATACAGTTAGCCACAATTACATTTGTTTCTTCAATGAAAGTTGACATTTTCAGCTTGATATTAGTAGTGTTTCATGTTGACATGCATTATGTTCAGCTTCAATGTAGCTGGCCGGCTCTGTTGTGATTGTTCAACTGCCTAAAGATGTCCCGCTCTTTAGCCTATCACATACAATGCGTGACAGCGCTAGCCAATATAAGCACAAGTGTGACATAGTGATGTCACTGTGTTCCGGAAGTAAACAAAGGACTCCAATAAAGGGGTTTCAGGCAGGGGGGGGGGGATGTTTTAGGAAGAGAAACTCCCTCTGGAAGGAACACAGGGATTTTAGCCTTTGCAGACCATTTACTTGCACAAAAACCTATAACACACTACAGGAAAATGAAAACCCCAAAAATCACAACAGCGTCAATTTAAACAAACACCTGAACCCCTTGAACAATGGATTCTAACTGACCATAGATCTGTGCATGACAGGTTTCTGTAACATATTTGAATGGGGTTGAGTATTAATCAGCTTTACCTTAAACTGAGCCTCTGGGGGTCCGGTCACTATCACCATCCTCATTTTAGAGTCGGGAGCCTCAGCCGGGGCGATCTGTAGGAGAGGAGGAACACTGTCATTAAGGGAGGAACACTTATGGACTGTTTCACAAGTACTAGTTTCACATCTAATGAAAGACTTTCACATATTTTATATTAATAGAACTGACAAACTATGGCTACTTAACACCACATTCAGTTTAATAAAAACGCCATTCATAATAGGAACATTTATATTTGTAATTGAAGATGTCTGATAGATGATGTGAAGTAAAAAGTATAACTCTTGGCTATGTCTCAGGGGTGAAATTGGGGTATATTAAGCAGAGGGTCTGTGTCTGATCCTCAGCGCCACTGAGACTTCAACATGTTGAAGTGTCCCTGGGAAAGATACTGAACCCCAAACTGCTCCTGTGAAATGGCTATGAAATGTCTAGAAGTGTATGCGAGTCCCTTCTGATAAAAGCTTCAGCCAAATGTAATGTAGTGACTAAAAAAAAAATACTCAAGTAATGACCAAGTACCCAACTTTCTACTTTAATACAGTACTAGAGTATAACGTAGAGTATACTTAGTTAGAGTCCACCACTGTCCGTAAGAGGGCTGTTTAGTTACAGTCCCTGCACACATGTGGCAGGGGGGGCTCTCTTCACCCACCTTGATGGAGGCTCCAGCGAAGCGGCTCAGCTGTTTGATATGCTGTCCTTTCTTCCCGATGATGGCTCCCACTGCCTGGGCTGGGATGTACACATGGACCGTCTCCTGCTCTGGAGCCTGGTCACACAGAGCACACTTCAGGTTACTCAGGCACTTTAAGGACTTCTTTAAAACGGACAGGCTCAATTTGTCGGGTTGCTGGTTTTATAAAAAGGTTCCAAGTAGTTTTTGCTCTTTCCAAAGGTTGCACTGGCCACATGCGTATATTTGGTTTTAGTTCCCATCCAACATGTTGTGAGATCACATCTAGTTTTAAGCCAGGATGATTCAAATACACTTTTAAATAACATTTGAAAATGTATAGTTTCTGTATTTTTCAATGGGGCAGACAGAGTACATTTAATTGTATTGTTTTATTGAAAAATCAGACACATATCATAATTTCAAGCAAATAATTGTATGTTTAAAAATGTATGACATAATGTCCCATGTGATATTCTTTTAAAGTCTCCAGAGTCTGGAAAATGTTTGATACTATCCGGTCTGGTTATTGTTTTACTACAAGTAGGAAATATGATGAGATGACAATAATACTGCACACTGAAAAAAAAAAAATAATATTAAATGGCAGTGATGGGAGTCAAAGATCAAGTATTCTCACCCCGAAGCAGCCGTAGGGGGCACTACTGGGGGCGTTTCCAGGCGGGGGTGGGGGCATGTTGGAGGAGGAGGGGAAGAGGCCCAGGGCACCGAGGTTGAGACCCGGGATCAGGTGGGTCTGTTGCTGGAGAGAAGCAGGTTGCAGGTTAGAAACATGCAGTCCTCACAGTGAGCAGCAGGGAGACAAAATGTGGTGACAGGGTTAACATTATTATTATAAATACCTTTTTAGTTTAAAACGTATTTTTGTTTAATAAATCAGGGTAAATAATGTTTTTTTTTCCATTAAAAAACTAAACATTAAAAAAAGAATGAAAGTAGCCAAAATGAAAAAGAAAAAGAAAATTCACTCTACCTTTAATATATATATATATATATATATCTTTATTTGAAAATATTTTTGTAACATTGTAATCCTGCTATTATTCCCAATTCTTAAAGAGTGTTCCAGTAATCTGATTACATCCGTTTTGATGTAACTGTAAGTGACTATAGTCTAGTTGCCAGCAGTGTGAACCCGGTAATGTTGAGTAACCAAAAGTTATATCTCTGACAGGCTCCGCCCTCTACTGGACTCTATGGGTACTCCCCTTGATCCTATCATGCAAGCATTCATCCACTGAGACTTTATAGACGTAGCCGGCCCGGGGCGGAGCTACCTGAATGCGCGTGCATCTCACCGCATAAAAGGAGGCCTCGCCTCCTGACTGTCATCCCTTTCTCTTCAGCAAGCAAGAGAGACACACTGAGTGAAGAGAGACGGATAAATCAAACAAACAACGAAGAAAATGGACTCACCATTGCTGGAGCAACGGCCCTGTCTCTCATGTCCGGGCGTCATTGCAGGCGCCGACCTCCACCGCCAGTGCATCGAATGCCTGGGGTCCGACCATGAGGCGGCCAACCTGGGCCCGCTTACGGTCTGCAGCGCCTGCCCTCTAATTCCTCGGCTCAGCCGCCACCAGCGGCTGGCGCAGTTTGAGGACTGCTACGTCTTACCGGTGGAGGACCCAGAGCTCGACGTGGTGGAGTTGGAGGACCATGAGGAGGGAGTGCCCTTCGTGTTCGCCATACCAGCGGACCGGGCGGGCCCGCTCGTCGTGGGAGAGGGACGGCGACACCTCGTCGTCTGATGTTTCCAGCGGCGGCCAGTAATCTTAGTGTATTGGGAGTGTCGCTGATTACCCCTCAGCAGGACACCTCCGTCCCCCCCGCCTCAGCCGCATGCTGCCGCTGGCTCGCCCTCAGGCCTTTCCACAAGGGAGAGATTGCCCGGCGGTGGTAAGGCGGAGAGAGAGGCGCCAGTACAGAGCCCCCATGGCTCCCGTCGCGCCCTCTGCCTCCGTCCCGAAGAACCGGCCCTCACGGGGACAGGCTGACCGAACCCGGCGGGCTCCGGCTCCCGTTCCGCCTCAGCGAAGGGGTGCTGGGTGGGGTGCACCGTCCTCCAGGAGTTGACTGGCGGCGAGAGGAAGCGTCCCGGCGGAGAGAGGTGATTTCTCCGGCCAGGACGCGAGGGCGAATCCCGTCTCCTCCCTATTTGATCCCACTGTGACAAGATCATCTTTTGTAAACAATAAAATAGATTGCTTGTATTCCAGTCTGAGTGTCTTTTCTTTCCACACACCCACACAGCCACATAATGTTGACCATACAGATTCCCCACTCGCTGCCCAGGATGTAACTCCAGTAAAGGAGGCAGCTAGTGCACATGCACGGGTGAGAGTGATAAACCGCGCAGTGCGGGTACAGGGACATTATGGCCGGTGTAGCAGGGTTAGGAAACATATAACGCCGAGTGTAAAAACTCCGCTTGATGCATTTCACTGTTTGGGTGAAAGCATCATGGCGGAGCGCGCGCTCCCACGAGAGCGAGGATTGCACATCCTCTAACACAGTGTTATGGGGAATGGAAGCGCAGCTGCGTGTAAACGGAGTGGATGAACAGGATGCTGAGACTGGGTTATCACTCCAGATTTGCAGCATCCCTCCTCCGTTCACAGGCATAAGAGAGGCAAAGCTATCATCCCTCTCAGCAGAGGTTCAGGCCCTGGTGCAAAAACAGGCAGTGTCTGCTGTGCACACTCAAGACAGAGAGGATGATTGACAGACGTTCTCGCCTCACTCTCTGGGTGAAGCGCCCACTCACCTGGGGCATTATTCCCTGTACTTCCTGGTTCCCAAGAAGACAGGCAAATTCAGGCCCATTCTGGATCTTCGCAGCCTGAATCTCCACATTGCACGCAGAAAATTCCAGATGTTAACTATAAAACAGTTACTGGGACTGGTGCAGCCAGGCGATTGGTTCAGAACCATCGACCTGAAGGATGCTTACTTTCATGTCGAGATTGCTCCGAAACACAGAAAGTATTTGCGTTTTGCCTTCCAGGGTGTAGCCTACGAGTACAACAGACTACCGTTCGGCTACTCCCTGTCCCCATGCACGTTCAGCAAATGTGTGGCCACAGTGCTCCAACCGCTGCGCGCCCGTGGCATGAGAGTTTTCTTTTCTCTAGTCTAGACGACCTCATAGTCATGGCCAGGTCCAGGGAACGGGCAATGTTTTACACAGCCCAATTGATCCTACACCTAACCAAGTTGGTTTTGCGATCTATTGGAAGTAGAGCACCCCCATACCTCACCAACAGGCATAGTATTTGGGAGTGGTGCTCGATGCAGGCAGGCTACGCGCCACCCTGTCAGAGAGCAGACAGGCATCCTTGCTTCGGGCAGTTTGCAGACTGCGACAGGGGGCAACAGTGACAGCTTTGACTATCATGCTCACGTTGTGGTCCCACTCGGGTTACTGCATATGCGCCGCCTACAGAGGTGGTTCTCCAGCCTGCGTTTGGATCCCAAAAGACACAAACGGCGTCTGGGGACCATCCCCCCCTCAGTGGAGGGCAACATCCGGAGGGGGTCCCCACTGGGACGGGTGACCTCCTACATCACAGTGTTTACGGACGCATCCGGAACAGGATGGGACCTGCCTGGGGAGAGCTATAGGTGGGCGCTGGTCTCTAATACCTCATTCACACCAACGGTGTTTCAGGGCCGGTTCGGAGCTGGAGTTTGAAAAGCACCGGGTTTTCCTGTTCACACCGCAGCGGAGCAGCCTCTTAGCTCCGGAATCCGGTTAGTTTCAAGCACCAAAAATGTGTCCGGCTAGAGCAAAAGCACTGCATACGTCACGCTTACGTCGAGGCGGGGACAGGGGCGGGATCAACTCCTGAACAACAACAAAAAGCCTGCGTGTTATCCAGTTTGTACACAACGATGGAGAAACTTAACAAGCAGCAGTGGTCCACTGAAGAGACCAGCTACCTACTGGGAATCTGGTCTTCCGAAGAGGTACAGAGGAAGCTGGAGCACAATCGGCCATTGTTGTTGTTGTCGGTGTGAGCTGTGAGGGGTTTCTGAGCGGTTTGGCTTTATGAAGCAGGCACGCAAACGTTTACGTCATGACGCAAACGATGACGCAATGACGCAGCACCAGTCGGGCTCTGGGCGGTGTGAAAAGAGCCGGAGCTAAACCGAAGAACCGGTTCTGAACCTGAAAAGCTCTAGCACGGAGCTTGAACCGGAGTTGCGTTGGTGTGAATGAGGTATAACAGAGACACGGCACAGCAACCTTCTAGAGCTACGGGCAGTAGTGTTGGTCCTCCAGCATTTCAAACCCTTAATTCGGGGGAGACATTTAATGGTCAGAAGCGACAACAGCACCACAGTGGCATATATCAACAGGCAGGGCGGAGTTTGCTCCGCCGCTTTGTTGGCCACAGCGGAGAGGCTGTGGTTGTGGGCATCAGAGGTGGTGTTATCTCTGAGAGCCCTCCATATCGGCCACTGTGCCCTGTGGTTTTCCATGGCCCTGAGCGACGATCCGCCTTTGGGGGTGGACGCGTTTGCACACGAGCCATGGCCAAGGAAGCTGCTATACGCCTTTCCACCGTTGCGTCTCATTCTCTCTCTCCTGGGGAGAGTGAGGCGAGAACGTCTGGCAGTCATCCTGGTAGCACCGGATCGCGTCGGGGCTCCGTGGTACTCAGAAATGACGCAGATGAAGGTGGGCCAGCCCTGGGCGATTCCCCAGTTCTGGGGGGCGATGTCTCAAGAGGCAGGTGCAATCGGGGCATTACCCACTCTGGGCCGTCCTCTCCAGGCTTGGCTCCTGAGAGGGACAGGCTGAGACAGGGTGGATTGTCTGATAGCGTTATTCAGTCTATCCAGGCAGCTAGAGCGGGATCCACCACAGCCTGTTACAGGCCAAGGTGGCTAGGATTCCAGCAATGGTGTGAGGAGAGGAGAATAGAGCCCATCTTGTGAGTTGGGCTCTGTTTTTTCCTTCTTACAGTTATTGGTGGACAGAGGACTAGCTCATTCTACTATAAAAGTGTATGCAGCAGCCATCTCGTCCTGTCATGAGGGATTCAACAGCAGGTCAGCCTTTTCTCATCCACTGATGTTGTGGTTTTTACAGGGGGTCAGGAGGCAGCGCCCAGTAGGTCCAGTAGGGACCTGCCGCTGGTGCTCGAGGCTTTGGTCACAGAACCATTTGAGCCTCTGGAGCTCTCCTCCCTGAAAGCACTGTCGTGGAAGACAGCATTGCTACTTGCCTTAACGTCAGCCAAGAGAGTGTCCGAGTTAACCGCTCTGTCGGTGCACCCGAGCTGTTTACTGATTTGGGGTGACCGGAGCGGCGCGACACTCAGACCGAACCCCTCCTTTGTGCCCAAGAACCTAAGGAGTGCGTTTAGGTAGAGGGTTATTCAGTTGGGGGGATTTAGTCTTCCACCCAATGGTGGGGCCAGGGAAGCTAAATTACACCTCCTCTGCCCAGTGCGCGCGTTAGCATGTTATGTAGAGCGCACAGCTACCCTGAGACGCACTGAACAGCTGTTTGTGTGCTTCGGGGGCGGGGTGACTAGAAAAGCTCTGTCCAAGAAACGCCTGGCAGGCTGGCTTTGCGAAGGCATTGCACACGCCTACGAGCAGGCAGGGAGAGCCTGTCCCACGGGGGTCCGTGCGCACTCCACACGAGCTGTGGCTGCATCAACAGCCTTATTCAACGGTGCGAGTGTAGAGGATATATGCACGGCGGCGTCTTGGTCAATGCCAGGCCCCTTCATAAAGTGTTATCTCTTGGATATGTCTGGCTCTTTCTCAACGTCTGTGCTTGCTGGAGCAACACAGGACTGGTGAGGAGGGGGGGGGGGCTGTTGGTCAGTGGGCATCTGACCCTCTCCCCGGGCGTAAAATGCCCTTACGTTTCTCCGGACCCCTGGAGGGTCGCGGGGGACGTGGGGTGCTCTGGGCCCTTTTCAGGGCTGGAGGGCTCCCCTCGCCTGCCTGGGGGCAGGAGGGGGAGAGCCCTCCATACTATAGTCCCTACACACTCTGCACAGGGTCAGTGTTGGAGTGTGGGGACATAGGGGGCACTTGCATTCTCCCCGTGCTCTTTAGGGACTCAGGAGGGAGAGTGCATAGTGAACCCATACAGGGCTGGGGGGTTTTCCCTGTCTGCCTATAGGTGGATGCAGGGGAGCCCTCAGCACTGTTTTTTTCGAGCACACTTTTTTTCGCGAGGCAAGCGCGTCAGGGTGTGCTCTATCGGCCGCAGCCCAGACTTCTCCATGGTTACAACCGAGGAAGAGGTGAGTGAGGCGCAGTGGCTGCTAAAGCCGGTCAGGGACAGTGAGGTGGAACGGTGTGCTGGACGACAGTGCGTGCATACATCGGGGCTCCGCCCACTGTACACATAGAGTCCAGTAGAGGGCGGAGCCTGTGAGAGATATAACGTTGGGTTACGTATTGTAACCCTTGTTATATTAGCACAGGCGGAGCCCTCTACCTTGGGGCACTGTCTGTCCTATACCGCTCGCTGAAGAGTGGTGTAGGATGGTGGTCAGGAGGCGAGGCCTCCTTTTATACGGAAGTGAGATGCGCACGCATTCAGGTAGGCCCGCCCCGGGGCCGGCTACGTCCATAGAAATCTCAGTAGGTGAATGCTTGTATGATAAGGTAGTACCCATAGAGTCCAGTAGAGGGCTCCGCCTGTGCTAATATAACAAGGGTTACAATACGTAACCCGACGTTACCATACGTAACCCCTCGTTTTATGTTAGAAATCTATAATAGGGGTCCCCAGTACATAGAAACTGCTGGAGGCTAACCTGCATAAATGGACAATTTTGGGTTGATTTTAACGTTTTAGGGGACTCAAAACTGCAATTTCTTATCCTAAAAATGTCAGAAATTGATTCAACATCCTCAATAACCAAATCGGCCAAGCTTTTTTTTTTAGCTATTGTCTGCATATGCTAATTAACGCAACTTTTAATAATTGTGCAAATTACCCAACATATGCAAGTTAGCATCCAGCAGTTTCTATGTGCTGGGGACCCATACTTTACATTTCTATCATAAAACTTGCAAACAGACTAAAACTGTTTTGTTGTATCCTGTTTACGTCATCCCGCCACATGTAATCCATTACTCCCCAAGCCTGTGTGTTAAACTTGAACTGAGTGAATACATATTGATGACTCACATTCATTGCAGCGATGTCATTCTCGTAGGCCTCCCTGACCTTCTTCATCACCTCCACCTCAGCATTGCCGCAGGCTTCGATCGCCCCCTTCACTGTGATGGTGCGCTCCATGTTGTACAGGGTCAGATCCTGCAGGCTGCACACAACAGGGACTCATCAAACTTGTATTACTAATTTCTAACAATTAAGAGATCAAACCATTAATATATACACTGAAAACTTGACCTTAATCAAATGTATTATGTCAACAGATTTCACATAACTGTAGGGATGGGAACGATTAATCGAATATTCGAAATTATTCAGGTATTCGAATAACTATTAATGTATTCGAATATGAGTTATGAATATTTTTATAAAACTTTTTTTTTTGGGAGCGATGCCTAAGTTGATTACATATTATCAAATTGAATAATTCAATGTATATATATATACGACAGTGCCATAGCTAAATGTGTTAGGTGACGTCTAAAGGTGTGTTTTGCTCTGCTCACCGGTCCCTCACAGCGGGCAGAGCTGATCTCTCTCTCTCGCGTCCGGTTATACTTCACTCGTGTTTATGTCCAAATCCATCAGATCTAGCTAGTTCTAGCTAATGATATGACTGCTGCCCCTCCCTACACGCAGATCACGCAGACTCAAACCTCATCTTAGGCCCAAATGTGGGGCAAATGCGCTCCGCAGCTGTTGCGAGGTTCCGGCGCTAACAGTTCATGAGCGTGCTCCCCCGCCCCCTGTCAACACTCGCGACACATGAGTGGCCAGCCTAAACAACAATAAGCGCTGCTTGGCAACCGTGTGGCGGCAAAGTAGATAGACATTTTGACTGGAGAGATTTAGTTTTGCCGGTATTCAACATATTTTACCAGTCATAGTCCGGTAATTATTTACACTCTAAGAAGAGTCCTACACAACAGACATGGCGTCAAAAAGGAGTAATGTGTGGAAATATTTCGACCAGGTTAGTGAGTGCGGTGTAGAGTGCAAACTCTGCCAAATTAAACTTATATATACATACTATACCTTGCTATACCCGCAACCTCCGTTCCAGCTGAGAGGGTCTTCTCTACAGCTGGCCTGATTGTGAATCGCCTCCACACATGAAAGCTGTAGGCCTATAGCTGTCAAACTGTGATCACCAGTTCAATACATTTTACAAATTCGACTTGGTTCTACACTTATTTGAACATGTATGTATTTATTTCCAAAATGTATTAAAAAAATTAAATTAAATTTTTTTATAGGATATGTACATTTCGGTTAACCGGTTAACCGTTTTTTGGGGGGTCGAATATTCGAATATACATTTGCTTTCAAATTCTCATCCCTAGTATTAGGTTAGTTGAAAGCAATAATATTAGGTTTAGGTTCAACCTAATATTATTGCAACTGACCTAATAATGACTTGTCAATGTTTCAGTTTTTCAGTGTAATTGTAGCGACTTCAGGAACAAACGAAGTGTCTAAGAGGCTGAAGTTGGGCCTGGTTGCTTCCCGTCAAAAATACAGCGACCCTCTCACCCTCTCCTCCACACACCACACACACCTCACACAGATGAGTGCTGCCCATATACCCATGTGGCCTAACTAATCCAACTCATTATTGATAACAAAAACATAAATAATAATTTTATAATCACAATGCCAACATTTAAACCAGGGGTGTCAAACTCAATTTCATCACGGGCCACATTAGAATTATGGTTGCACTCAAAGGGCCGGTGGTAACTTTAAGACTATATAAAAATACATAATAAATATAAAATAATGTATTATTTATTTTACAATATTTCCTCTGCATTGGATTATTATCGGAATAACTTCATAATTAATTATGTCTGAAAGCAGATGTCTAGGGAAAATAATTGCAAGTCTCTTCATTGCGCATGTCACACAATGAGATGCATTGTGGGACATGTAGTTTATCGGCAACGTTCTCCTGTAAAGCGGCACGTAACTTTAAAATAAACTTAAATAAATGATATTCTTTGCAAGCTCTTGTGGGCCACATAAATTGAAGTGGCGGGCCGGATTTGGCCCCCGGGCCTTGAGTTTGACACCCCTGATTTAAACAATCTAAACTTGTTTACATTTACAACAGAAATCCCAACTCTCTGACATTGCTGGCTCCTAGAATAATCTAAATATTCTACATAACAGCCACATGAGACTTTTGTGACCTGTAGCCTCCAACCAAACTCTGTACAATTTTCTGAGGATTTAACAAAGAATGACTTCAACTTTATTTGAACTTCTTTTCCCACATAACGATATATGGAGAGACTTCTCTAGACTGCCAAAGATGCTCTTCTGCAGAGGAAATGAGTGTGTGAGTGTCTCTGTTTGATATACTATTAAAGTGACTTTCTTTGGGTTTTGTACTGACAAAACAAGACATTTAAAGACCTCACTTTAAGAAACTTCATAGAGATTTCTCTTTATTTTCTAACATTTTAGAGACCAAACCATTAATCCATAACTAGGAACATCGTTGTACAAACACAGCCAGGTGCACAGTTTCTAATCTGTAGCCTCCATGTCTTTCCTGCATGTCTCTGTTTGTACATTATAATAAAGTAACCATCTTTAGGTTTTCGATTTACAAAACAAGAAATGTAAAGACATCACCATTCTTGGAACATTTTAGAGACCGAACCATTCGTGTAAAATGTAATTAATCTACAGATCAATTAAACCCATTGTTAGCTGCAGCCCTAAAACCAACACGTTCCTGACCTGTAGCCTCCAACCAAACCAACCAAAACATTTTCTGAGAATCTAACAGTTAACGGCTTTAGCTTTCTTTTAATTTTCTCTTTTCAAATTATGACATAAAAAGGCTTCTCTACACTGCCCATTGCCCAAGATGTGTGTGTGTGTGTGTGTGTGTGTGTGTGTGTGTGTGTGTGTGTGTGTGTGTGTGTGTGTGTGTGTGTGTGTGTGTGTGTGTGTGTGTGTGTGTGTGTGTGTGTGTGTGTGTGTGTGTGTGTGTGTGTGTGTGTGTGTGTGTGTGTGTGTGTGTCTTACGGGGAGATGGTGATCTTGGTGTCTGTGTCCTGCTCCACTTTCTTCAGGTTGCGGCCCTCCTTCCCGATCAGGCGTCCCACAAAGTTGTTGTGAGCCAGGATCTTGAGAGGAACCTCATCAGCACTGCAAACATGTGAAACAACGTTAGCACCTGTTTAGTCTCTGTTCAGATCTCTGTCACCGCCTGATGCTGGAGGCTCTCCACATGTTGGAACATACGTCTTGGTGTCTTTGGCCTCCTGGTGCATGATGTCCAGGATCATGCGGCAGGCGGAGGAGCAGCCGTCGGGGGTGGAGTGGATGCTGATGGGCTTCTCCGCTGCGCCTGCGTTCTCCTTGCGATGCACGTCAATCCTGCAGGGATGGAAGAAGATGAGAATTACGTCAGAAGGTGCTTCCTAAATTCAGATCGGTGGAGTACTTAACTATGGATTACACCCGGCTCATTACTTGGTTTACACTAAATCTAGGAACAGCTGAGATGATGATGGCTCTTTTGGGCTTAAATATTGTCTGTACGATATCAGAGCTCGTGAATGTGTTGTTGCTAGAATATAAAGTTTTTCAGCAAGTTTTTCAGCAATTTCCTAATCCTGGAAATGAGTAAGCATTTTAGCACTTCCGGTACCCTCCTCTGGAATCAATGTTTTTGGTTGTTATTCTGAAATAAGGTCTGTGGTTAACACAAGCTGAAGAGATTGTATCATTTTCTTCTACAACATAAAATACCTCAGTAAATACCCCACTGGAGAACGTATGAAGCTTCTATGTGTCTCAAAAACAAGTGTCTAAATGAGACTACCAAACATCTACATGTTAAACATTAGCCACATTTAGCTTAGCGGTGGTGATGTGAAGTCGTGTGACCGTGATGTACAGTAGTTTGTTTATAGCCTTGCATAGCTTTTTACTTCTGGTGATTGCATTAACACATCGACTATTAAAAAAGTCGGGTTCATTAATGAACCTGCTGAACAAAACATGTCATTATCATATACGTATGTCCGTTTGCCACAGATCTTATTTTCTGCAATATACCAAAATGCAATGGAAAAATACCAAGCTGATTTGGAATAAATCCCTTTACCAAGTTATTATGGCTAAATGAAATTGTATAAGCATTCTGAAAAATGGTTCAACAAACAGACACATCTTATAAATAAAGGATGGTGTGACTAAGAGTCCATGTCGGATACAATTTTACTGAAGTTGTTTCTTCATTGGGCCACTTTGTGCGGATGCATCAGATGACTAATTGTAACATCAAATTTGTAAATGCAGTTTTGAAACATTGATATTGTTGCCTGAACACTTTTGAGCGGCTCTTAACTAAAGTATTGCACTTGTCTCAATGTTCCTCAGAGAAAACAGACTAAACCTTCCATTAATAATAAACAAGTTAAACCTCAAATAAGCATTTAACCTTTATCTTCATTTATAGATTTCAATGACAGCACAGCTCTAAAGACAGATGAGTTGGTGTTCTGATGGGGGGGGCACTCACTTGCTCTGCGTCTGCTTGGTGATGTTGCGGATGGTGGCCCCCTCCTTGCCGATGATGGCTCCGACGTACTGCGTGGGCACCAGCAGCCTCAGGGGGATGTCGGCGTGCGGAGGCTTGTTGAACATCCCCGAGCTCGGGGACCCCGCGCGAGGCCCCCCCCGGGGCCCGTATCCACGCCGGCCGTTTTCGGGCCCTCGCTGGCCTCCATCAGTCTCAGAGTTCTCATCGGGGATGTAAGAGACGCGCAGGGCGTTGTTCTCAAACTGGTATCCATTCAGCTTCTGGATGGCTCTGAGGGGCGAGAACAGGAAGTTAACATTGTATTAACAAACTAACAGAACTGAGAGAATACACATTGTGCACACATGACATGGAAGAAGGATAAAAGTGAGTGAGCAAATTGTTAACGATATCGAGCCGCTTTAAAGTACACAAGTAGTACGAGGAACTGAGCGACGCACATAAAGAGGCGACATGGGGTCTGCGGCTGAAAAGAGAAACCTGAAAGTTAGACATATGAGTTAAATCACTCAGTGAGGAGTTCTGTCAGAGAGATGGTGTTTAGTTTACAGCAGCCTGTGACGGCCAATAATAATGTAAATGTCTTCCTTACTGTAAGCAGTTATGAAAGACCTGTTTGTGAAAGGTTCTTTGTATTCTTTATTGTTCATATAGAACCCACTGCTTTCTGCTCACTGGTGAGTTAGCCTATGAATGAGTGTTAAGCACATCAGGCTGGCAGCTGTATGGGCATTGCTCTATGGTAGCTGTTATTTGCACATTGTTAATCATGAGCAATACATCCTTACATTGTTTAACTGTGAGGTGTTATAACATTGTACTCTGGAGAGCTTTTAAAGGTAAAAAAGAAACAGCATGATGGGATGTGCAGTAGACTACTAGTAGAAAGAACCAAATATGTAAAGCACTATTATGATTTGCTTCATATAAGGAATAAAACAAAATCCTCTGTCGTACCATATTGAAGTATTATTATTTTGCATCGCGTTGAATCGCATCGTATCGCCCCGAATCGCATAATGCTGAACCAAATCGTATGGAACTGTATCGCTACAGGGGTGAATCGTATCGCATCGCCTGGTGTTTCAAATGCATCGTTAATGTATCGTATCGTTGGCAACGTATCGAGATGCGCATCGCATCGGCCTCAGTGATGGAGATGCACATCCCTAACGGGGGTGGAATGTAACCAAGGACAGGGATGCTTTTGAGGAACCACTGAATAGGAATTACTGCACTGCACCCAAAATTAAAATCACAATTTTACTATTTTTCTTTTTGTATACTTGCACTATTTTGTCTGTGTTATTGTGTTGCACTGTTGGAGGAGCCTGTGATCTAAGATTTTCATCGTCATAACTACACTGTACTGTTTTTTCTGATAACTATAGTAGGTAGTTACTTTGAGGAGTTATAATAACAAACAATAATAGAATATAACTATACTGTAATTGAAATAGTTCTACTAGTCTGGTTGAATGCTAAACACAGGACTGAGGACTGATTTGTATGGTTATCAGAAATCCGGTTTTTTGTCCTACTGCAAGGAAGAGGACGTTTACAACAGCAAAGAGTACTGTGCAGATACAAGTCAAATACAATAAGTACAGCTAACATTCAATTTAAAGGTAAGCACATGTTAATGAAACCAAATAAGTACATATACATTTACATTTTGAAATGAGTCGCAGCATTATGAAATAAGTGAACAAATAAAGTGACTGAAGCTGTAGAAAGCTGTAGTTTCTTCAAATGGCCACTAGATGTCAGAGGCGGATTGTTGGAACATTCAACTATGCATGTTTTAAAAGGTACCTAGAGCATGCAGAAAGAGTTCTGTGACAGCGTCTAGAGGAGCAGACAAAGAGGAGGCAGAGGGTTGGAACATTGAAATAATAAAGGATGGAGGACTTACTGCCTGGCGTGCTCCCGCGATGCATATGTGACATTAACCACTGCCGTCTCACTCTCTGTGTTCACTAAGGAGGAGAGAGCATGTGTTACTTTAGTGTTACTTTAGTGATGCTTAAAGGCCCTGCTGTTTGGAAGAAGAAAGGATGTTGCAGCCTCATTTTGTTTGTTTCTGCCCAATGAGTGTAGTAACGGTACACATGGTTGTGCATTGATATATAAGCATGTACGCAGAGACTGACATACTGTATGTGGGCACAGACACTCACAATTATGCTATAATAAGCATATATCCCAACAATGTATATGTTTTATTAGACTAATTATAAATGAAAAAAATGAATACAAAATGTACAACCACAAATATGACTTACTTATATAATAGATTAATATTCTAAAACGTACTCCTGTAATTGATCGATAAGCAATCTATATTGGTTGCAAACTCTCACAGGCCACATAAAAGCAGGTGCTGGACCACGGGCCTTGAGTTTGAAACCCATGTTCTAAGGCAGTGGTTCTCAACTGGTCAGGCCTCGGGACCCACTTTTTTCCTTTGTCAATAAATTGTGACCCGAATTTTTGAACCACTGAAATCTATTCAACAAAAAATCGTGCTGTAATATATATACGCTTTTCAGCATACAATATTAATGAAAGTGAAGTACAGTGCATATATCCCTTATATCCCTTCACAGAACTAAAGTATGCTTTAAAAAAGGTTTAATGAGATGATGGAATCAAGTTTCTAGAATCAAAGCTGAACTGTATAATATAAAAAGGCAGACTTGTATTGTAGTAAATAAAAAGGCACACTTGTATTGTAGTAAATAAAAAGGCACACTTGTATTGTAGTAAATAAAAAGGCACACTTGTATTGTAGTAAATAAAAAGGCACACTTGTATTGTAGTAAATAAAAAGGCACACTTGTATTGTAGTAAATAAAAAGGCACACTTGTATTGTAGTAAATAAAAAGGCACACTTGTATTGTAGTAAATAAAAAGGCACACTTGTATTGTAGTAAATAAAAAGGCACACTTGTATTGTAGTAAATAAAAAGGCACACTTGTATTGTAGTAAATAAAAAGGCAGACTTGGAGCCAATCCTGCAAATTCTCTACACGTGAAAAACGTGACATGTTGAAAACCCAACCCCAGAAGGGGGTCTGGGGGGAATCTCCCCCAGGAGATTTGTAGAAATACTAACATATAACTACGCATTCTGGTACACTCTGAGAAGAAAATATATAAATGTATTACTACCCGACATATTCATAATATTTGATGCCATTGTTTGTTTTTCACTTTGTTCTGACATCTTGCTGCTCCTCACAGAGAGAAGAGCAAAGAGGAGAGAGTCTGTGTGACTTACTTTAAATGGTGGGTAAGGGTAGATAGCCCCCATTGTTCTGTGACCTGTCAGTCATCAGACCGGGGGTCATAATCCTTATATGTTTATTTGTATCTGAAGTTGTACCCATGGATGTATAAAGAGCAGTTATACCGCAAAGTTATGTGGGGACTTCCGGCAACAATCTTGATTCTGATTGGCCAGAAGACTATGAAAAACATCAGCAAAGATGTTTTATTGAGAAGATGATCACTACGTGACAGAAGTTTTTTTTTTTTTTACGCACACATCTGCCCACTCGAAACGGGACCCAAAAGTGGGTCGCGACCCACCAGTTGAGAACCACTGTTCCAAGATATAGGATAAAGGGTTCTTTAATGATGCAAGATAAGAATGTGTATATCTGTATTCTTTTTTTGGTATCATGTTTCTTTTTATGAGCACTAGACCCAAGTGGTGTTCTACGAGATCTCAGATTTATTGTCATTTTCTCGAAGCACCTCTTAGTGATGACACTTTAGAAATAGAGGCTTTCTCTACTATATTCTAACATTCAATACACCTAACTATAAACTGAGAACACATAAGCAGATTATGAATGGACAATAATAAAAGGGGCCACTCCACTTTTTCTTATTTTTCCTTCCAAGTTGATTTGGGCCGATTGAGGAAATGTCCTGAACCTCTACTTTTCTTCCACCTTTAAGTCTTTTAATAGAGACGCAGACATCAAGGGTTTTTAGGACTGTCTCTTATTTGTGCACACTATATAACAGTTGAGATGTGTTCAATCCTCACGTCTCAGTTAGCACCTGGTTAGGATGTGAAGTACATCTGGGACACATGAGCTGAGGTCACAAGCCTTACCTTGTTCACAGTTCTCTACGGTCCCACACTGAGCCAACAGACCATCCAGCACCTGGAACACAGACAGAAAACACCTTCATTTGTTCAGCTCTTCATCTTTTGTACAATGTACAAAAAAATCACAGTAGGTCACATTAACACACACTTTCATAAATATATGAGCACATATCCAAAACAGAGCAGAGCACCTTCTCACACCCCAAACCTGCTGGAACATGTGCAGGTCTCCTGATGTTTTAGTACAACTAACATCCATCAGCAGTCTGGACTTCAACATGCTCACACAGATGGTAAAAGGTTCTACATTAAAGTCTTCCTGCTCCTACAATGCACTGCCATCCTGGCCTGCCCTTAAACAAAGAGTAAAGTCTGACACTTGTGTGTTGCTGTTCACAAGTGCATTTAAAATAAGTGTACATAGAATAAAACCCTGCTTGCTAAAAGCTCCATTTAGTCAAACCTGCTTTTAAAAAAACGAAACAATGATTATAGACTATACCACTCGTAAAAGGTGATATACCTTATATACCTGCTGGGACAAACATCCAACATATTACCCCTCAGAAAGCTGCAGATACAATTTACTCATCGCATAAAAACAATAACATGCATGAAAGCAGAAACCGACTGACAATAACGTTAAAAAGAGAACAATCACATTTTTAACCACTTTTCATCCACTCCCAAACCCCTATTCCTCCAGAGCCAAGAGCTGAGCAAAGAAAAGACCCCCTCCACAACCAATCATAGTCACACTCAATATAACACAATGTAAACTATGTAGAGAGAAGAAACTGAAAGCCTGCATCTGCCGTAGTGTTCATTCTTTAAGACTATCTATGTACACGAGATTTGAATAAATATAATAATGCAAGTTCATGTTATTTATCTGAAATCCTTAATAAAAGTCCAGCAGATGTTAACATATGAAACTGAAGGAAACGTCATTAACTCAATGAGTTCATTAGTTAATCTAACATGCTTTTATTTTGAAGTAAGGAATATCCCACCTCAGCACATCTGTCCAACAGGACTGATCATTTATTCAGGTCCACGAGCATCAAAAGCACATTCACTTCAGAGAGAGTGCTGCGGAGAGACGTCGCCCTCTTGTGGACACACACATACAGACACACACACACACACACACACACACACACACACAGACACACACACACACACACACACACACACACACACACACACACACACAGACACACACACACACACACACACACAGACAGACACACACACACACAGACACCCACACACACAGACAGACACACACACACACACACACAACACACACACACAGACACAAACACACACAACACACACACACACACACACAGACACACAACACACAAACACACACACACACACACACACACATACAGACACACACACAACACACACAGACACACACACACACACACACACACACACACACATACAGACACACACACACACACACACACACACACACACATACAGACACACACACACACACATACAGACACACACACACACACACACATACAGACACACACACACACATACAGACACACACATACACCACACACACACAACACACACCACACACTACAGACACACACACACACACAGACACACACACACACCACACACACACACACACACACAGACAGACACCACACACACACACAGACAGACACACACACACAACCACACACACACACACACCCACACATACATACAGACACACACACACCCACACACACATACAGACACACACACACACACCACACACACACACAACCACACACACACACACACATACATACAGACACACACACACCCACACACACATACAGACACACACACACACACACAACACAAACACACACACACACACCCACACACACATACAGACACACACAAAACAGACACACACATACAGACACACACACACACACAAACACACACACACACAAATACATACAGACACACCACACACACACACACACAACCACACACACATTACAGACACACACACACACACCACACACACACACACACACACACACACACACACACACATACAGACACACACACACACAGACACACACATACAGACACACACACACACACACACACACCACATACATACAGACACACACACACCCACACACACATACAGACACACACACACACACAACCACACACACACACACACACATACAGGACACACACACACACAGACACACACATACAGACACACACACACACACACATACATACAGACACACACACACACACCCACACACACATACAGACACACACACAACCACACACACATACAGACACACACACACACAACCACACACACCCACACACACACATATACACACACACAGCCCGACAAGAGCAGCAGAGAATCTCACACACACATGCACATCCTAACCATATGAGCTGAAAGAGGGTTTTCACAGTCAAATATCGGGATGTTCATTTGTTGTTGTTGGCTTGTTTACGAGTATTTCCCTCCACTGTCTATGTAATGCAGTGATTCCCGCTCTCAATCAGCTGCTGGCTGTTTCTCATGTCCTGCAGTTGGTATTACACATCCAGCTGAAGGGACAACATAACCGCAGCATTTAGCAACAATCAATAGGTTACAGTTTGAAACAGTTGATCAATACCTGACTGTTAGCTCATGTGCGATTCTATTCACTGTGCTCCCTTTATAACAAACCTGCAGCTCCCACTGACTGATACACAGTCAGCAGGTACAAGCAAATACAACCAACAAACACCACACACACACACACACACTCCCACAACACCTCAGTAGTGCATGTATTTGTAGTGAGGTCAGTTTGGATGGCCGTAGGTTCCTGTATGGCAACCGTTTTACATATCCTTGGTATCTTAGGGCTCTTTCCTCCACTAGTGGGCTCTATTTCAGAACTAGTCAGACATTCTGTCGCACTACTTCGTCAATCTGTCTTACTAGTTGAATGAAAAATGAGAAACGTTTTCCCGACTAGTTACAAAATAAGACTTACGCCAGGTGGCAAGCTTTTCAACAAATGGCCCTCTGGAACAGTGACACTGCAAGTTGAATGGTTAAAGAGGGAGTGGCTAAAGGTCTGACATGGTGCTAGTCAAATATGGATTTGGCTCACTAGTTAGGGTCCAAATTCACAATTGATTCCGATTCCGCCACTTTTCAGAAACACGCCGATAACGTCACTGTAGTAATTGGTGTAAAGCTTGTTTTAGACTGTGTTTGTCAAACGGAAACTTTCAAAATAAAGACCAAATAGTTCATTTGTTGGAGCAGATCGGCCGGCGGGCACTGGACGGGTTGTTTAGAGCCTTTACCTATACATGTAGTTTCAATGTAATATCCATTTTAATAGGGGATGTTGTGGATGGAAGGAATGGTGTGTTGTTGCTGGCAATGTGAAGTTCAAGTCAAGGTCACAGTCATTAAGGAAATATGAACTCACCTCCCACTGCAGGTGAGGGGGAATGTTTCGGATCTGAAGTTTCCTGGTCCTGAGGAGAGAAGAACAACAAGAAGATGGTAAGTTTAAAGGTCATAAGATGAGTTCAAACTTCAGCCAACACAGACGTTTGGGGACTCACAGTCACAGTTTTGAATGTGTGTGTGAATGTGTTCCGAAAGGTTCCAGTTGATTGTATTCTCTCCCCAGATCAGAACATCCCATGCTATACATGTATTGTATCTGTACAATGCTCTAACCCTGACCACACTGCTTTAGCAATACATTTGACACAGGATATTGTTTTTGGTTAAGCTCAAATAATGTTATGGAAACCCTCTACCCACAGTTGCTCAATATTTTTAGTCAGCTTCATATCGTGACCAGAAGATAAACAGGGCTCTGATCTATGTATTTAATTTGCTATACATTATTGAAAAGTGACGCTGTGTTCTGGAAGAGCCAGCGCAAGGTCTGCTGTAGCCATTCTGCATGAAAAGGAGCCATGTGCCTCTGCTTTCAACCTAAACATCTAAATGAAGTTTAGAAAGTGTCGTTTTTAGCTGTATATTCCTACATAAAGAAAAACACAATGTTTTATTTTGTATTTCAGTCAATGTTTAATTGTTTATGCTGATGATTTTTCTAAGTAATTAATAACGTAACATGATTGTTTAATAATTTACTGTTGTACAACCTAGAGCAGGGGTTCCCAACCTTTATCCCCAAGAGCCCCCCCAAATGACTCCTGTTGGAAGTTGCGCGCCACCCCCCCCCCCCCCACACATACACAAGGGGGGGGGGGGGAGGAACAGCGGTAATTAAAGTTGAAAAGTCTCAAAATGCTACAACTACTGTCACAAACTGGATGAATGATGTATGTTGTTAAAGGAGGATGAAAGCGTAATTAAGCAGCACTGTTGGAGTGACTTTGATGGTTATTGGACTCAGGATTCATTCATTTGGATTCCCGCTGTATGAAGAAATTAAAGGACGGCGCAAGTGGAAACAATTCACAAAGGGATTAAACTGTTTAAAACACATGCTCAAAGTGAGCCGGATTTTGCCGATGTGTTTATGTTGATTCAAAAGTCGTAAATAATCTACAAAATGGAGGAGACCGATCTGATCGGAGCAACTGTGACAAATAATCCAACTGAAACCGGCATGGACAATGACTATGTTTAAAAATGCGCTTATCCAGAAAAGCCCGGTTTGGACACTTTACGGGCAGAAGAAACATTTCTATTAAAGAAAGAATTATACATTTATTTTTATAGCTACTAACTTGAATTTGTATTCAAATGAATTAATCAATTATGTTTTATATTTTATTGTAATGTAGAGACAAGGCTTTTAGCGACAATCATGTATTGCGTTACAATTATATGTAAAAAAAAATAAAATGTAAAAAATAAATAAAATAAAAGTCTAAATATGATATTTGGCCAGAAATCATCTGCGATCTTTGGCGCTCCCCCAAGGGGGGGCGCGCCCCCCAGGTTGGGAACCACTGTCCCAGTATATGAACGTATTCTGCAATATTCCATGTTTTAAATCGTATCCCCAGTGTAGTGCTTTGTGTTCCTGTACACAGTTAGCAGACGGCTGACATCCAACACATTCAGCGTCTCTTGCTGATTGTTCTATGTGTCCCTCGTCTCCCTGTTAGTTTAAAATAATAAAATGTAATCCCATTGTGATCTTTTCTGTTTGGTTATTGGCCGTACAAGTGTCTTTTACAGCCAGTGACATAACAGTGCCTACCAACCATGTTTAAAACGTTTAAAGTGGAAAAGTTACTGCTACTCCGCTCGCCGTACAGGTAAGTCAATAGCCAACATCGCTAGTGTCCTCTTAATATGGAGGACTTGCCGTTGATGACGTCACATTCCCATTCCCTAAAGCCCACCATTATGACGCTTCGGTTCTGTTTGTTGGAGAAACACACTGAATCAACGGCAGTAGTGGGACAGCCTCCTGCTCAGCCGCCCACACACAGGCTCAGTGGGGGAGGGGTGCTCTGCTGAACAGAAGAGTGCATGTGTGCAATCTTAATCCTGGGTCTGTATGTATGCTTGCTGTTGGCACTGTCATCATGTGCGTATGTTCCTTAAACTGCGTCTTGATCGTTAGCACTTCACTGTTGCATATGGGCGATCACATTAAAGACCCTCCTCCCTTTAGCATACAATACATCAGGAACACAAAGCACTTTTTACATTTGATTTATTTGAATTTCTTATATTTGTATTACTGAACCAGTATTGTCTTATTAAATGTAGTTAATCAGAATCAGAATACCTTAATTCGTCCCATACAGGGCACATTTACATGGTTACAGCACAAAGCCAAAGAGGCATGCATACAATATTAAAGATACAAATAGAAATTACACAAATTATAATTTACAAAATAAAAATCTAGGTGGACAACAAAAAGTACCAGTAAGAGTCTTTAAAAAAATAAATTGGTGGAGTTTGTATAAAGTAGTGTTATTACAGATGTATTACCGTAGTATCGTCTAACTACAAGATAGCAGCCACTAATAATACAATTATAAAGAGGTATATATATATATATATATATATATATATATATATATATATATATATAGATGTGTTATTGTCTTTGTTGTTAAATGGGTGGGGTTAGGGTAAGATATCTCCCATCATTTTTTTAATTTAAATTGTGTTAGCTGTAATTTGGCACTTCCTTGTGTTTATTTGACAAATAGTCTACAAATTGTTATCTTTCACGGTCAACTTTTATATATTTTACTTTTTAGTTATTTAATGTTTGATTATTTTCTACTCTTTTTTATTTTTCAAATGATGTGCATTGCTTTGTTTTAACATGCTGCTTTGACAAAAAATGTGAGATCAATAAAGAATATCTTATCTTTAAGTTAAGAGTACGTCTAGAGCTGAAACGTCTTGGGATTCATTCTGAAACTGATTCCTACACCGGACTGTTTTCCATCTGGTGCAGCACCTCTGACCCTTGGTCTTCTTCCTGCAGCTAGCCGAGCAGTGGTCCCTTTTTACCGCTCTTTATCCAAACCCCACCCAACTTAACATCAATGGCCCTAAACCCCAACATCAACCATCTCCACCCCAAATAATAAACCCCACCCAAAACCCCCAGGAGGCACATTAATAGTCTTTTGTGCATCCAAAATACCTGGCAACCCCCATCCAAAACACGGGAAAGTCCTTTGATCCTTGATCAATGCTCGGCTAAAATCGCCACCTCCATCCCCCCGAACCTATCGAGCACACGTGAAAACAGCAGCATACCTTTCACATCAAACCCCACGACACCCACACACATGCGAAGTCCCACCTTATCAACACATCAACTGCCCATTATGCTCTCCAACGCTCCAGCACGGCCCCCCATAACATACACACACATCCCAACCCCCAACAAGCCACCAAAAGTGAACTTGTTTGACCCCTACCGTCGACGCCTGCCAACCCATAGCCTACCCCGTTGGCTGAAACGAAACCATGGCAACAGGCTAGGAATGGGCGGGCGAAAAAGAAGGATGGGCAGGCGGATGGACGACAGAATAACATGCCTAACATTTGCTAACATGCTCGTTCACTCAGCTGTTATCTTTAAACATCTTCTACCTTCATGGTGGAGGCCTGCCTTGTTATGACTCCCACGCTCTTTCAACCTGAGCTAAATGCTAAATAAACACTGAGTCATCACTGTCTTCCTCAGTTTAATTGTTCATTAAACTGAAATATTTCAGTAGAGCTGAATAGAAGGGTAAGAGAATAACATGTTCTGTTGGATATATATTTGCGACACTAAAACAAGAAATCTACTCTGAAACTCTCATTCCTGACTCTTTGTTGATATGCATAGATGGAGAGTCAAAGAAGCTTGAATATCTACTTGCCAGCGGTGTGAACCTGGAAATGTTGAGTACCCCAAAGTGTTATGTTAGAAATGTATAGTACAGGTCCCGAGCACACCGAGACTGCCAGATGCTAACTTGCATATGGGCAATTTGCGTAAATTATTTTCATAAAACTTTGGGTTTCTCTACATTTCCGGGCTCACACTAGGACTCGCTGTATGAGATGACAGATAGACTAATATGTCTTGGGTTTAAGGTAAAGCCGGAGCCTTGGATAGGAAGGTTTTAAATCCGTGCTCAGCTCCAGCCGCCAGGGAAACAAAGAACCAGGGAAGAAAGAAAAGAAGTGAAGAGGATGAAAAGAGTGGTCCTGTAGGTCGTGCAGGAGGAGAGGAAGGCTTTCCTCTGGTAGGGGTCAAAGGCCGAGGGTTGCAGCTCTTCAGACCAGAGCGAGGGACCCTTGGACCCAGCGAGGCTTGTCTGTATATAATAATTAAATTAAATTGAATCACTTGAGGGTTTTTTTTTGTGCTTAACCAGACTTAAAAAAACCATACTTTTTGTTTATTTCATTGCCTGGTAGACAATCTTCTACCTAATTATATGGCGCTTTGAGGGAAGAATATCACTTGCAATTTGCCTATCATCATTTGACTTAGACAACAATTTAATGATATCACAAAGAACCGAAAATCAGCAAAAGTCCTCACTAAAATGCTGAGTCAACATTATAAGCAGCTGATGGCTGAGCTTCTTCAGGTCTTGGTGGTTGGAGACTTATGGCGCATTTCCACTACATGGCCTCGCTCGGTATGGCTAGGCCTCGTTAGGCCTCGTTAGGCCTTGTTAGGCCCGGCTCACTTTATGGCAAATTTCATTACAGTTTAGGAACTGGGGTAGTATCTATAGTAACGCAGTGTAGGCGGAGCCGTGACGTCATCTTCAATGAGAACCCCCAGAAAAACAACATCAGCCGTTAGCTGTTAGCCCTCAGAGCTCACAGCTCCTCATATCTGTTCAGAAACTAGACCAGGGATGGGCAACTCGGATGGTGGTGGGGGCCACAAAATGTATGTACTGGCCACCAGGGGGCCGCAGATTCACTTGGAACACACACACAAATGCCATGTACTGTATGTAATTATGAACAAATTAAGTCTGACATCTTCATTGACATTTTGCAATCTTTCCGGGAACATCCTCTAATAATCTCACTAAACAAATATCAGTTCACAGAAATCTTAGTTAATTTTTACAAGTGGCATGTTTGTATTGAACAGGTTATTAAACAATAAAACTATTTTAAACTATTGGAAAGCACAGAAAATGTGTGTGCATTGAGATTAACCATTAAGATGACATAAACATGAAGTGACCCCTTAAATGATGACTTCTGGTGATGTTAGAGATATGAGAAGACTGATCAATAACTCCATAATCTTCAGTGTGGTTAGCTATGAATCTTCCAACACTTCCAAACACCTTGTCCTGGACATAGTTTCTACAGTATAAACTGTGCAACAGTACAGTAGGCCCACACAAACTGCAGAACACCGGTTCTTTGGGAACACTCAAATGATTTAATTCCCATTCAAAATCAGGAGACTAAATACGTTATATGCAGACACAGACGTGGTTCAGACACACAGAAATATTAGAAAACAGAGCATTAAGGCAAAAGATCTAGTTTGATGGATGCTGTCAAAACTCAACTATATACAATAATGTGTGTGTGTGTGTGTGTGTGTGTGTGTGTGTGTGTGTGTGTGTGTGTGTGTGTGTGTGTGTGTGTGTGTGTGTGTGTGTGTGTGTGTGTGTGTGTGTGTGTATTTATCAAGGGCACATAGTATCTGTCCCCGGCTGTTTGAAGAGCAAGCATGGGAAACAAAAGACAGCGTTTACCTGTTTGCATCCAGCTAGTCACACACAGTTACATTCACACTCCCTGTAATTGACATAATTAATATAGTTTAGCTTCTCACCATCATTTGCTGTGGCCCACTGATGTTAACGATCGTAACTGAAAGTCTGCCTGTCAAACGTAAACATTCACGGGGCCCCCGGGCCGCCATTTGCCCATCCCTGAACTAGACAAAAGTTAAACAAGTACAAACCACAGACTGCCTGTGTCATGGCGAATACAGTCGCTGGTTTATTTATGTCTGTAGGCCGTTGTTGTGAGTGTGGACGGTCGGAGCATATACTGCGTTAGCTTAGCCAATCTCCATTCAGAAAACACACATTTTAAAAGGTTTTTAGCCTGCCGTCTGTCTGCAGACTTGTCAAAGCGTTAATTCATGGTTTTTACTAACCGGTATCAGTATGTTGTTACTTCGGCATCATTTTGAAACGTGTATTACAATTAAATCACGGTCAAATATGTTCATCTTGTTGTAGTTGTAGCCCCCTTGCCAGTGATTCTCTCTCTAGTTTAGCATACTCAGCCCGACTCAGCCTGGTTGTTGGCCCGGAAAGAACCTCGATTTTATGGGGCCAGAAAAACTGTGAAATAGTACCCGCTAGCCGGAACTACGCCAAGTGGAAACGCAACCAAAAACGGGCCCCGCACGGCTCGGCACGCTTAAAGCGAGCTCCGCGCTGTAGTGGAAATGTGCCATTACTGGAGGGACAGTGGGGGTCAAACAAGGGTAAGGGTTGGGATTAGGGTTTGACTCCTGACACAAGAATCTCTGTTGGAGGCATGTCATGTAGTTTCAGGGAAGGTACTTCTCAGATGCAGCACTGTACAAAGACTGCAAAGCTTGAGAAATAACAAATGGCCAGGTGTGTGGAGATTGAATTTCTATTTGAAGCTCTCTTATTTAACTGTTTACCCAACTACTTCCACCATTTTACACGCACAACCGAGTGCAACACCATGAATGTGTCCAAGAAGAAACCTTCTGAGAAGCATGGGTAGGCAACATTACAAGAGATATAAACACTTTTTGCCTGAAAATGCTCCAAAGTTAAGTTGTACAACAGAGTCCACTTGAAACATACTTTTAAATTCCCAAATACCAAAGACATGCACTCAATAAAGTCAATGGAGGGCACTACGGCGCCACCCCCCCCCTTCCTCCTCTGTAGAAAGTGTTTATTGTACATTTTTTAAATAAAATGTAACTAGTTATCCTCAAAATGCTTGTGTTTAAATGTACAATAATGTTTAATATATAACATCTAAAACATTACAGTATGTTTCATTACCGCTACCTGAAAACTATGCAAGCAATAACTAAATTCAGCCAATCAGTGTCCTCAGATCTGATGGCCAAGGGGCGATTTATTCAGCGCCCAAGGCAGTCTGTACGCGGGAATACTTTGAGGTAACGTAACAGTTTTTGAGGAAGAGGGCTGTTTGTGCAAGTACTTCTGGAGACTCCAGGGGCCTCATTTATAAAGCCTTGCGTAGGATTCTCGTGGGAAGGTTGCTTACGTAGGACAAAGCAAATAAATACGCACAGACATTTCCCGATTTATAAAACACTGCGTGTCGGCGTAGGACGTGCCTATTTCCCTTTATAAATCACAATCAACACGAAATGCGGCGCAGCTTTTTTGCGGGCTTCACGTAACGCCCATATTTGCCAATAAATAGTCAAAGAAACGCCCCGTATTAATATTCATTTTGACTGACTGCATGAAGAAGATTGCAGGAAATAACGACAGAACAGCTGAAAAAGATGTTGGTTCTTTTGGGGAGGTGGAGATAAATCATATTGTTTGGTGGATGCAGTTTGAACCAGAGTAGCAGCATGGAGGTCGGATTGTCACCAAAATAAATAAATAAGTGGTCCAAAAAAAGTTAATGACAAAATACACATAACCTTCCTCAGTCAGTGTGTTTGTGCCGGGGACAGGAGACCCCCCCCCCATGATGAGCAACTGTAAGAAGGTATCGGGGATCCCTGAGGAGTGGAGTCATGTAATGTTAATTTTTTTATTTGGTGGTTTGTGTTCCAGCTGTCGATCAGCTGTCGATCAGCTGTCGATCAGCTGTGCGCAGCGTCTCCACTGCAGCCTGTGCGTCTCAACCCCCCCCGCAGCAACTCTATATCCACCACTTAAAGGAACTCAAACTAATGTGTTGTGTAATATCAGCTGCCAAATCTACCAAATATATGGTGTTCTTAGTTTCCATACCTCCTGTGTTTTATGAGCGACTTATCAAGTCTTAGCAAACGGCATAAAAACATGATTAAACGTGATAGTATATAAAACCATGCTCGTATCTACAACCTATAGAAAAGCAAAACGGCCTCAGTTTAAAGTAATTCTGTCCTCCTGCTTACCGCATCATTTCATAACATTATCACAACATATTCAAGGTGGTTTTCTCCAAGTTATGTTTTTGTGTGCACTGAGGAGTCTCAAACAGGCGTTTGTTTAATCATTTTAAGATTGGCTTCAATCAATTTTTGCGATTCCCTAATTCTTCATATATGATACCTGAGAGGTAACATTCTATTTATGGTATTATTTCCACATATTTCTCTCCATTCTTCCTTCTGCCGGTGTCGCAGTTTCTCATCTCTCCCGTTTTTGTGCGTACGCATGGGTTAGAGTTTGCGTGGAGGACCGCACATTTTCCCGTCAAGTTAGTATTTTATAAATCGCAAACATTGCTTAGAAACTGGCATAAGCCATCTTTTGAGCGTACGCACCATTTATAAATGAGGCCCCAGACCTTGGTCCCAGTTTATACAGTTAAATTAGTCTTACAGTTTACATTGTATAAACTATGTCCAGGACAAGGTGTTTGGAAGTTTTCATTCATAATCAACCACACTGAAGATTATACCACACTACTCACACAGCTGATTTATAGCATCTATTTCTGAGTGATAATACACTACTCTAATAGGCTACATCGAGCTCATTTTGATGATTTTTTGTCCGATCAGTACTACTCAGCAGCCTTTGTAAGCCCTTCTACAACCCCAGGCAGGGTAGGCTCCCCTGCAGTGCCAGTCAGATACTTTCAATCTGTTGATTAGTACCCCCCTCCCCCCAAACATCACCAGAACTCATAATTGAAGGGATTATTTTACCACTGACAGCAGCACCGCACTATCATTTTCAATGTATTTGAATGACTGCCAACGCTTTTTTAGATAGCTAATGCTTTTGAATTGTTTAGTTTACTTTAAAAAGTTATACAGATAATATTTAATGTTTAAAAATAATAATAATACCAACAAAAAAAAGCATCTTCTGCTCTTTCTAAAAACCAATGTATTATGATTGTCAGATAATTTACTTGAGCGCTTATGTGTGTGCGTGTTAGCTTGGTAAGCAGTGCTTGTTTTAAGCTAATTACATATGAGACAGGCAGTCACATCACCAGCTAGAAGGTCAATGACAGATGTTCCCAGAAAGAGGAGCAATACACACCAATATACATGAATAAAACAACACACACATTAACGCAGGCATGCTGCCATTCACATATCATCCAAAGATCAAACAAGACTAAGAATTTCAGGGGAAATGTGTGTGTTAGTATCTCACCACTCCCAGTGGGACATTTCAAGGCAGATGAAGATGTGTTTGACTGACACCTCTTCCAGCAAAGCGTATGCAGGTGATTAATATTTGCATGATTAAAGGTGGGGTAGGTACGCTACAATTTGAAAATACACAGCCGGAAAAAATCTGCCACTTCCTTACAGAGCCCCTCCTCCAACACACACGAACGCGCACATGACCAATGAGGGCACGAGATAAGTTTGTGCACAGATGGAAGGCTGACAGGCAGGTAGGCCATCCAGTTATTTTAGCCGGGCTGGCTAAAATTATTGGTCGTGCTTTTTACAGTACTACGGCTTCCACAGATGACATTTTTTTATGTATTTGTTGTCAAAGCACTTCAGATATTCATTGCTATCGGGATGTTAAGAGCATTCCATGGAATATAACAAGTGTATCTCGAGCCGGTTTCTCAAACTTACCTACCCCACCTTTAACATGCAAAGATATTTGTTGCCACCCACGTCTCAAAAGTAGTTTCATTACAAATGTTGGCCATTTGTACACAAGCTCTCTTATGGCGCTTTTTCACTGCAGCACGTAGCACGGTTTAAGCGTGGTTTGTACTTTAACTTTTGTCTAGTTTCTGAACAGATATGAGGAGCTGTGAGCTCTGAGTGCTAACAGGTGATCCTTTGGTTTTGTGGTTTGCATTGAAGATGACGTCATGGCAGTTTTACGCAGTGTCGCTCCGCCCGCCGAACAGCCAATCGCCCCGCCTACACTGCGTTACTATAGTTACTACCCCAGTTCCTAAACTGTAATGGAAACGCAGCATAAAGTGAGCCTGGCCTACCAAGGCCTAACCATACCGTACTAAGCCGTGCTAGGACCTGCAGTGGAAAAGTGCTATAAGCAGGGGTGCACATCACTTCTTTGCCCTGGTTCTCAAAGGAGCACCTGGAGATGTTGCTTGGTGCTCATCCTTAAAATGAAATAAACTGTAACTTTTGAGGGGTCTTGACTTTATTTGCCAGACACACGGCACTGAACACACATGCAGAGGTGAACACAAGACAACATTAGCACGACCAGTAATCCTACAAGCTGTCATCACTACCCTCCTGACTGTTCTCCTCACTGTCTTCCTCTCTGTCAGACATGGTAGCTGATGATGTAGGCCTACTACTTCTCTCTGGTTGAGTCTGCGATTAGCTGCTTGCATCCACAAGTCAACAGCTGGTTTTGGGTCGAAAGTCTCTGTTGTCATCTTAGACAAGTGGATGTAATCAAATAAGTATGTGAACATAACCAATAACCTACCATAGCCAATAACAAATTAATGTAACTTATTTTATTTATGTTGTTCATTCATATCTTATTTTACCTTAACATTTATTTATTTATGCATTTTCTTTATCTCTCCAGTTTTAAAGGATCTTTTTGTTTACTGTCCTATAGTATACATTGGAATGATTTCAAACCTGTTTATCCCAATAATTATAAAGGAGAGCCTTGGAAATATGTGTTTACATAAATTGTGACCAAACCGTTTGAACTTAGACTAAAGTTAACTATCTAAACACTCAGAGTCCTTTATCTCACTGAGCTGTAGTTAACTTATCAGCCTCTCAGTCTGACTGGAGAGGACTCTCCCTCCACATTATTGGAGAAACATCTTCTTCTTATATCCATTAGAGCAGCTAGCACCAGATTCTAATAACAACAGCACCGGTACCGGTGCACCCTCCCTCTCACTCGCATTTTGGCTGTGAGCTACGGGCGCCAGATAAGCCAACATCCCCCATTTTCATCACTTACAGCGCCCATCATACAGGGCAAATTAAACGTGTAACCGGGGTGAAAAGGGTGTTACATTTACTTAATTATGAATATTGTTACATCAAGGCCGAAAATTAGGATGAGCCCCAACGGTCAAAATGTTTTTTTCCCTCCCAGAACTGCCAGCGCAGCGCCTCCACAGATCTGGCGCCCTAGGCGAACATCTAGCCAGCGCTACGGGCCGGCCCTGAGTTCATATCATGGTTCATATGCAACTCGCAAATATCTTTCTTTCTCTCTCTCTCTTCTCTCTCTCTCTCTCTCTCTCTCTCTCTCTCCTCTATTTTCTCTTCTCTCTCTCCCCCTCTCAATGTTGGTACGCAAATGCGCTTTGTTTCAAATGACCCGGTGCTCTTTTTTTGGCGGAGGTGCGGAGGTGCGCATGCGCACCTGCGCACCAGTTATGTGCAGCCCTGGCTATAAGTATCTATACAGCTTTCCACTTCCCATAATAATATTGCACATATTTTATTTTATTATTCGGATTACTTTGCAATAGTTCGTAGTTTTTTTGGTTTATCCCGATTTTATGTAAATAATTTTCTACCTATAATCGCTTTTTTTTCCCAATGTTTTCTTCCATTTTATTTTTCTTTAACTGTGTTCATGTATGCACCATGTCCACTAAATTCCTCGTATGTGTAAACCTACTTGGGAACAAACTTGTTTCTGATTCTGTACTAGCTTTAGTAGCAGGTCATTTTTACAATTCGTTTTAAGAATTGCTTTAATTATCCATGATTGTTGAATAAGGTTAGAATCTGTAGCATCAATGGAACACCTGGACAGAGGACAACAGGAACCCAGCCTGAGTTACTTCAAGTGTGTTCAGATAACAGGCTTCATATTCAAACAGCTGGAGCAGACTGCTTCACCTGAGCTGCTCCACACACTGCTAACTGCTCGTCCACTGGTTCAGTGGATACTAGAGCATTAGCTGCTGTCTGCATGGGGCTAAGGTGAGCTCACCAATATACCACATGACAAACTACACTTAACTGATCAGAATTACAGACTGAATAAACAGCGACAGATCCCTGCAGCCAGGCTCATTTCACACTACATGTCATTTCAACGCAGTTTCTCCCCTGAGCTACAAATATCAAAATCAACACAGTTAGTCACAATGACAAGTTAAACAAGTGTAAAAACAATCAACATTTTACAGGGGTTGATTTGCCGGACTATTTATGGACACGTGAAAGGCTAGCCGTTTTCACACTTTTTGCTAACATGGCATACATACATGAAACAATACAGGCCCTACATTGAAACGTCTTCTTTATGTTTAAAATCAATAAGTTAATAATAATAACGTTACTTTAAAAGTTACATCTAAAGGACCTGTGTATGCTCATTCAATTCAATTCAATTCAAAACCTTTATTTATCCAGGTAAAATCCCATTGAGATCAATGATCTCTTTTTCAAGGGAGACCTGCAGCAGTAGGTTCCACATGAAGACATAAAAACATAAACAACAGAACAACAAAAGGACATCATACAGCAACATGTACAGGGATTACAATTTACATATCTAACCACATGTACAGGTACCAACAGCATCTGATTTTGTAGCATCCAACCGAGCTTTAAAAACATGTAGTGGTACTAGCTTGGTAATTTTACATTCTTTTTGCAGACTGTTCCAAGTTAGTGGAGCTGCACATCTAAAAGCTTTCTTCCCTAAGACAGTCCTAGCACTTGGCACATTTAATAAAACCACAGCATGCGATCTCAGGCAATAAGTACTTTCAATTCGCAGAGAGATCAGGGAGCAGATATAAGATGGTAGTTTATCCAACATGGCTTTGTAAATGAAAAAGTACCAGTGACTGAGCCTCCGTACAGTAAGTGATGGCATAACCGCCTTGGTATACAGGGTACAGTGATGCGTAAGTGCTTTACAATTTGTCAAAAATCTCAGTGCACTGTGATAGCAGCATCTAACTTGCTCAGGTAATTGGCAGGTGCATTCATATATAACAAATCACCATAATCCAGCACAGGTAAAAAGGTCACAGTGACTAGCCTTTTCCTGGCCTCAAGCGAGAAACAGGACTTATTTCTGTAAAAGAAACCTAGCCTAACCCTCAGCTTTTTAAGCAGGTTATTTACATGAAGTTTAAAAGTGAGACAGTCATCAAGCCAGATACCCAGGTATTTGTAACAGGCAACCACTTCAAGTTGCATTCCTTGCATAGTTACAATATCCAAAGCAGTCTCCGGTGTATTTTTAGCTTTAGCTTTAGAAAAGAGCATTACCTTGGTTTTCTCAACATTTAAAAGAAGCTTAAGCTCAGAGAGATGAGCCTGAATAATGTTAAAAACAGCCTGTAATTTAACAACAGCCTCGTTAATCGAGGGACCTGCACAGTACATAACGGTATCGTCCGCATAAAAATGTAAGGTTGCTCCTTCGACATTTTCACCTAAACTATTAATATAGATAGAGAATAAAAGTGGACCTAAAACTGAACCTTGTGGTACACCATTAGTGATGGTTAACCACTCAGAAGACAGCCCATCAAACTGAACACATTGGGACCTTTCAGAGAGGTAGTTCACAAACCAACCCACTGCATGGCTGGACATGCCTATACTGACCAGCCTTTGCTTCAAAATGCGATGATCGACGGTATCAAAAGCTTTGGATAGGTCAACAAATACAGCTGCACAACTCTGCTTATTATCTAAGATACTCGTAATATCATTTACCACTTTCATTGTGGCAGTGATGGTGCTGTGTTGCTTTCTGAAGCCTGACTGATGTTTAGACAGGATGTCATTGTTACATAAAAACACCTTTACCTGTTCACTCACTAGGCGTTCAAGAACCTTAGCCAGAACTGACAATTTAGAGATGGGTCTATAATTGTTTAATAAGGTGGCCTCCCTTCCTTTTAGTAGTGGCAGGACATAAGCTGACTTCCATATTTTTGGGATTTGTTCATGCTGAGGGAGAGGTTAAAAAGAGTAGTAAGAGGTGGAGCAATAAAATCTGCAGCTATCTTTAAAAAGAAAGGTTCTACGTTGTCCCTAATTGTGGCTACAACACAGTGGTCACTCAGATCATTCGCAAATACTCCCACAGCTGAGTATTTATAGGGAACATTAGTTAGAATGAGATCAATTAGGGAGGATTTATTTGGGGACTTAATATTAGGGTGAGTAGGACTGTCAACTAGTGCTGTAGCGACGCGTCGACGACGTCGACGCGTCGACTTCAAAATATCGTCGACGACATATTTCCGCGTCGACGCGTCGCTACACACACGTGGGTCACCCAAAGCAACAAGCAGTTCGCAATCGCACTTCAAACACAATGGAGACTGAAACGGCTACCACCTCCTCCTCACAGGATTGCGCATGAAGCCCCAAAACGAAAACATCTCGCCCTAGGTCTTCAAAAGCATGGGAATATTTTAAAGTTAGTCCAAAACGCAAAGATATTTATATATTTATATCTCACTGAGACTGCTGCATAGCCTAGCAGAAGCAGCAGCTAGCTGTGGTGGCTACCATTAGCAGCTAGCATTTGCTCTCCGATTTTTACATAAAATGGAATTATGGATTATAAATTCAATCATTTTTTTATACATAGACGTTAAAAACCTATGGATTAACCGATTCAGCCGCATTTTTTCTCATTTTATTGCCATTGAACACGTCTTTTGATCAGATTACGGTGGTGAGACGATCTCCCGAGAAGCTCTGTGAAGGTACGTGTTGTGATGACTGTATTTGCTTCCCCTGTCGCGAGTCCGGATCACTCAGTGATGATACTATATACCTACATAATCTGTGGAGTCTCAGCTTTAATCGGATATATTGTATGTGCAGCTACGATAAGTAATAAGGGTACTTTTATCTTGAGATCTGTGCCAATGTCCGTTAGCATTTTTCGCTCAGGGGTCATTTAGATGCTTCTTATGAGACTTGTGTTTTGTTTTGGTAAACATGGTTTGTACCGTCAATTAGCTGAGATTATTTCCGTTAATCTGGTATAACACATTAATAGGTTCTTAAATATTAAGATCCTCGTGAAAAAACATTTTTTTACATTACGTTTTTTTTACATTACGTTTTTTATGAATTGAACAACAGAAAAATAATCGTTAGATTAGTCGACTAATCGATCAAATAATCGCCCGATTAATCGTTTTCAAAATAATCGTTTCCCCCCAGCACTACTGTCAACAATCTGAGTAACATTTAAAGAGATACAAAGGTTTTTAAAAGCCTCTGACACTGCAGTTAACCAGTCCCAGTTAAAATCTCCAAGTAGCACTATTTCCTTGTAGTCTAGTTGCGATAACATATTTGCTAGTGAAGACAAGGAGTCTTTGACAGCTGAGGGGGGTCTGTAACAGCCCACGACCATGACCTGTTGACCCTTTGCCACTTCTATATTTAAGGCTAAAAATTCAAATTGCTTACTGATCGATTTGGAAACTAATGTGGTTACACTGAACTTATTCTTAACATAAATGGCAACGCCACCACCTTTATTAGGCCGGTCGGTACGATACACATTAAAACCATTTAAGGCAATGTCAGAGGCCAAAATAGATTTGTTTAGCCATGTTTCTGATAAAACAATGACGTCAGCGTCAGTCGAGCTCGCCCAAATATGGACAAAATCTAGTTTACCTAACAGACTGCGCACATTCAAGTGGATGAAACCCAACCCAGACCTAGCTTTAAAATCAGCAGGAGTAGCGATCTGACTACTACTACTGGGCGGACCAGGGTTAGGTTGTACATTTCCTGACAGTAATAACAACAACAAAAAAACAGGCATCTTTTCCTCTTAAGCGACACAAATACATTGTCATCTACTTTAGAATCACCGGAAAAGTCTGTGAGAGTGTGATTAGAGCTTAAGAAGCAGTCCTGAAGAACCATCATCGCAGGAAAACAAAAAAGACAAACATATTTTGTCGAGCAGATTGTCTGTGACAAGGCAACCGGTAAATGTTTGTGTAACACATCCGAACCTTTGCAGGGGATGCCCACTGCGGGTGGCAGAACAGACCTGAATCCAGTAGACTCCTCAGAATGACTAGAGATCTTCTCATCGTCCAAAACAGTTAACAGGCACAGCAGAATCCCGATATGGGCCATTTTCCCAGACCACCACACAGAATCTGCGATGTTCCTGGAGCAAAATCAGCACAGCAGCAAAGGACAGACGAAAGCAGCAGCGTGGTATCCCCGGGGTGAAAGCAGGCCTCTGCAACAGCAGAACCAGGACAGGTGGAAAGCAGGCCCCAGCCGTGGTAAAATCCTCCTCCACACAGCAGCACACGCCCGGTGGAAGCAGGCCAAGCCCGAAGCGTGGATCCACTCCGTCTCTCCGCGATGACTCCGGGGTAAAAACCTCTCCAGTGCAGCCGTACTCTACAGGTGGGAGCAGGCAGCAAACAGGTGGAGCCGCTCCGTCTCTTCGCGACGAGCAGGCCTCCGTAGATCGCAGATCGCAGGCAGCAACAGGTAGAGCCGCTCCGTCTCTCCGCGACAAATCAGCTCACTTCCCTCATGAAGTTCATATTACTTATTTCTTCTAGTTATCTCACAGGAATTTGTTAAAATGTGTGCTCTGTACTCAGTTTCATGTAACTTCACCTGCCCTCATTAAGAGGTCACAATTTCAACTTCCAGAAAAACAGTGTTTATAAATGATATCAATGCATAAATATAAATATCAAATGAAAGAAATGGTCAAATAACATATCATACATGACCGTATCAATTGTCTAGTCTTTCTCTCGGCAAGAGAGTTTGCCAAAATGGACATGGGGAACACTGTGCTTTTAGCTGTTGAAAGATTGCTATGCGTCTCCGCTGGCCTCAACAATAGCTGCTGTTTAGAAAGACCCATACAGAGAGGCCATTACAAGCCTTTACAATGCAGCTGGCCCTCAGATGTCCCCTTGTACCAAGCAAGCGCTGGCTGCAGGCTAGAAGAGCACACAAGTGCAGGGGGTTAATATTTCATGAGAGCTTTTTAGTCTGTATAAAATCACAGATTAATTCTTCATTGTAAATGGTGAGGAACAAGTGGGTTGAGGCAACTAAACAACGTCATCCAGCGTGAAAATTCTTATCATCTAATCCCGTCCACCTGTCTTCTGCATACCTCCATAGCTCCATCCTCTACTTTCTGCTGCTGAGACGGCTTTTTCAGCACAGAGTGGTGCAGGAATGAGTCCTTAACCCAGAAATGAATCAGCATTTAAGGCGCTCTCAGGCTCCCTCGTCTTAAATTCAATAAATGTTAAATGAGTTTTGGTAAGAGTCCCAAAACAAAGTCTGTGGTTAACTTAAACTTGGGAAATGTAAACGTTTTCTTCTTTCACAATAAATATGTCAGTAAACACAGCAATGGTGAATGTCTTAAAACTGATTTGTGTGAAGGGAGCCCTTGCAATGCTTAGTTCAGGTTCCACCTTCGAAAAATAAATAATCCTTGCACCACTCTATTAGGGTGCAGAGAGGAGAGGTCAGGCAAGGACGATCTGCAGGTTGGTGATGCAGGTGCACCACCAGTGATACTGATGCGCCCCCTTCTGAATACCTACAGTAGTTAAAGGACTTGAAGGCTTTGGATGTAACGTGCAGTTGTGAATAGATAGCATTGGCAGGAGGATAAAGGAAGAGGAAAACAAGAAAGGGGAGGCAGAGAAAGGAAGGAGGACAGATTCTGTGTTAACCCTCTGAGACCCACGATCACGTTGTGTTCAAAGCGTCATACCTTCTCAGCTGTTTCAGCCAGAGACATGTCGTGTTTTTCCTCTTAAACTACAGAAATGGCAATAAACAACTCCATTACGTTTTTCATTGAGAGGCGTTTACTTATTTCGGTGAAACGAATGAGCGTAGAGTTTTAAAAGATGCGCATGGTCTCACCTTGATTCTGGCGCATTGCTTATCGTTTTCTCTTTTATAGATCTATTCTCATCCACTATCTTTGTTTGTGACGTAAAGAGTGAAAGAGTCACGTTTCTGAATCGGACACTGAGTGGATGCAGTCACAGCCAATCGGATTCAGAGGGTTGCCTGTCTGTTCTGATGTTATGTTTACTGAAACGAGAGCCGGTATAATTCACGCGCAAAAACAAAATAAAAGTTGGAATACGTTCTTTTAGTGTTTTGAAAGTAAACTGAGGTATGGCAAGGACGTTTACTACGGCTGAGGCTTTGGAGCAGATTTTTCAAGGGGACAATGTTGATGAAAATTCAGACGAATCTGCTCAGCATGCCATGTGTGATTGTGGACATGATATATATCATGTGTACAAAATGACAATTCCTCGCAAAGAAACGCCCATGACACTGCCCTAAAGAATGGACATAACTAATGAACAGAATAAGTTAGAATCTTCTAATCAGTTATGTTACAATGATAATAAATGTGTGCAATTTTCTGTGTTGAATGTTTCTTTCAATCTTATGGTTAACAGTTATTTTTAATGAAATAAGTAAAAAATTCAAGCTCTGTTTTTTATTTATGGGCAAATATCCCTTATCATAGTGTATACGTCTCTAATGAGTGACATATATCATTAGCTGAGGTTGTGCTGACTTCTGGGATGTGTAAAACTTGATTTTACTGCAAAGAAATTACAATTTATTAGGCAAAACACAAAGATATACAAATAACGGAAATGTCCTATGTGGGTCTCAGAGGGTTAAATAACCTGAGTAGAGCAGAGTGTGAACTGCCAGCTGTAAATGTGTGGAGATGCACAAGTGTGAAAAATAAAGAGCTCCTCTTCCCTATCAACAATCTATTTAACCGGTTTTCCTACTTTGAAAAAACGTGAGGGGTTTTCTTATCTTCGCAACCTTTACAGGTATTAGCACTCCCTGTGTTTTGAATGCACTAATATCTGATTATTGTCTGGGAAGAGGGAGATAGTATTGTTATTATTTGTAATTTGTCTATGTGTTTGGTTTGTGAAGCACCAGAGCTATTTAAATAAAGTTTGATTGATCTGATGATAAACCAGGGTGCTATACTCTGTATGACCCTTACTTATTCAGCTAATCAGAGCCCTGATACATCCCTGGTCGGCCCATTTATTCAGAACTTGCATCTTCTCCTTGCATCTTCAACTCACTTTACACCAAGAATGAAACATTGATCACGCATCATGTGAGAAAAGCCACAGCCTTTCTTACTGCTCTTTAAGAGTGGGCAATAGAACAGAGATACAGAGAGAAACAGAGGCCCATCACTCCCTGATTTGCCCAGACTTATAGGGGAAAGGTCATCTCGCTCACTTGCTGCAATCTCATTGGTCCACTAACAACTACTCAAGGATGGATCGTGACCAATCAAAATGTAATAATGACGCCACTATGAGCATTGTGTGAGAGCTAACAGCTCAAACGCTATCTGCAAAGGCACTCAATATTCAATATGTCTGTGTGTGTGTGTGTGTGTGTGTGTGTGTGTGTGTGTGTGTGTGTGTGTGTGTGTGTGTGTGTGTGTGTGTGTGTGTGTGTGTGTGTGTGTGTGTGTGTGTGTGTGTGTGTGTGTGTGTCCTATATACTCCCCATAGGTTTTCGGTACTTTCACTAAGTAAATATATCTGGATTATCTCCTTTTATGATGTTTTTATTTATGTTGGCTTTTTCAGGAGAAAAGGATTAAACATGTTCTAATATGGCTTTAATAGTTTAGCAAAAACTATATTCAAAAAATATATATTAGGTAAACATTTATTTATTTTATTAAACGAAAATATATATTTTTATATATAATGATTCTTATAATTTAAGCTCCCACCACGTCACAGGAAGAAAATACTAAATGTTGCATGGCAGTGCACCTTTTTTAGCAAAACACACACACGGACATAAGCTACATGGAATAGTATAAATTAGAATAGAATACATATGCATAAGAAATGTGGACTTGCGTCTCATGTTATAAAGTTTAGAGCTGTACAAAGGAAAGGGTGATTTAAGGAAGATTATGGCGGTCACAATGTTAGTCAAGGAAGGGGGCCTCAGGTCTGGAATTGATTTATGGTTACAAAAATCAAAAGAGAAGGGTGGGGGTGTAACAGCAGGGTCAAAGTTCAGGTTCTGTTCTCCACTATGACCCTGCCTGCAGCTCGAGGGGCGGACCTCCATTTTGGAACGGCGAGATCCCCATTTTGAGAAGGTGAAGTTGCTCGGCCTCGCCGTTATGTAATTACAGTGACTTATTTCTTTTTTTTTTACTGAAAAATACACCGTTTCCACCTCCCTTTTTGATTTTGTCACGTTTTCTCCGCGAAAAATTCCGCAGGCTGGTATACATTAGGAGAGCATTCATGTGAATTGAGCATGCAGCTGGGAGGTGCTGTGCTGATAGTGGAGCCTCGTGCAGAGGAAGTTCACAACATGACACAAGAGGAATGGTGGCGTGGATGTTTCCTTCAGACATGAAGTGAAGACTGCCTACTTTTGAGGTGCTCAGCATCTTCTCCACCGCGTCCCCCCTTCCTCTACTCGCCATTTTGTGAAGCTCATATCCATTTCCTGTGAGGGACACAGTGCGGGTCTGGAGGCCTACAGGAAGCCAGTGTATTGTATGGCTCTTCTTTAAAACCTGGCTTGAAATCAATGTCATGTCCGTATGAAACAGTCCTAATGGAGTTTAGAGGAACATCAAGTTAAGGCAAGGCAAGTTTATTTATATAGCACTTTTCAACACAAGGCAATTCAAAGTGCTTTACAAAAAATGAAAGACATGTTAAGGGTGACCTATGTTCAGCCTCGTAGGCTGGAGTAAATATCACTCTGACTGATATCAGTATTAATGGAGATCCTCTCGCTACATTGTTGCGCTGCGGAACAAAGACAGGTTCTGCACCGAGGAAGTGCACTCCAGCTCCACACCGTTAGAGGACGGTTAACGAATATGTGCTGTCTCAACATTGCTCCCTGCATAGACACGCGTGGGCACGGCCATTATGTGCTTCACCACCACACCCCTTCTCTTTATCTCTCTCACACATACACATCCTACATGTGAGAGCCAGTAGGCGGCCATTTTGACCAACGCCCATTTACTACAATGAGTGTGCAGTCACATGACAGCTTAGATTCAGCGCACATACACATGCAGGAGGAGGGGGCCATTACATGAATCTGAAGCGGAGGGGGAGGGGGAGGGGGGGGGGGGGCTTTGCTGTCTGCACAATCACATAGATGTAGCCTACTATCGATATAGAATTACTCCGTACACATAATTGTTCGTATACTCTCCTGTCAACACAACAACATGCACTGAGTTAAAGTGGACACACCTCCCTCCATGTGCGCTTAATTGTGACACTCCACCTCTATAAACAATTTAAACAGTCTATGGGAAACAATAGATCCAGGATTATAGTTAGGCTATCTACATTATCTAATCACCTAGACAATGTAGAGCGTGCATATGTATAGGAGTTGAGCATGAGCAAGCCCCTTCATTCATAACGAGCGAAAAACGACTCGGAAGTTACTACAGCGAGGGACAGGGGGGCAGGGGGGCGTACTGCAGCCCTGAGATGCGGGGGGAGGGGGGTTTTCTATATCATGTGCGGGTTTAGGGCAGCCAGGAGGGAATAACAGAGGAGTTCTCTCCCGGTGTGAAGCCTTTCGTCCCTGCTGGAGCACCGGCTGTAGCTCCGGTTAAATCCCTGTGCCGCCTCCCGGGCTGCCTGACCGCGGAAGGATGTGGAATAAAATAGCACAGATAACATTTCCAAACACAAAAAAAACAGAGGGCTTTTGAATTAATAACCAAGCCGTTTGAGTAGCCTCCTTTTGTTTCTATTTCCAATTACAGGCTGTGATGTGGCAGAAAAGGGTGTGGGGTTAAAATTAATGGAAAAAATATAGTGCCACGTTCTCTGTACTGTGGTATCTGCTTGTGTCAGACATGTTTCTAAAGACACCACTTAACCTCAGTTGTGAGAGCCCACGAAGAATATAACCTATTTGTGTTATTGTTAAAATCATTGTTATCATTTAGACGTAGTCTCCTAATGAGAGGAAACGATCAGAATACTGGGTTTGAAATAACCGAAACTACTTTCTAGATGGTGAGCTGTACGGACACTGCAGCGGAAACTATTATCATCATTGATTCAGTAACTGTGGTACATAGCCTAAAAGAGAACAAAATTGGAACAAAATTGAACAAATAAATTAAAAAATAATTACAAGCTCATTCGTTTATATATCTGGCCTTTTTTAACTGATATGGAGAAAATGGTAGAATCTCTTTTGAAAATAATCAATTATTGTATGTGTTGTAAGAAAATGTGCCTCGAAATATGTTTTTGAGTCTGCTTTACACAACTGTAATGTGTATCATGTTTTTCTCTTTTAAACTTCAAGAAGACTTCCCACAGAAAAGACACAATGTGATAAAACAGAAAAGTATTTAACAACAAAAAAAGCACCAAAAAGTATTTGAAATAATGTCTGAGTATATCACTGAATCTAACTGAATCAATACAATACACTATTTCAAATGTCATTAAATCAAGAACGTAGGCTTCAAAAAAGACAAAGGAAATTAATTTAAGACAATAAGCTTGTCATATATTGGTTACATTTTAGATTACATATTGGTCATTTTAGGGCATGTAAGAATTGCATGTAAAGCTGAAAAAAAAGAATTGCCAAATATTCACAAATTTGTTTTTTTTAAAGTGTGTTTTTTAAACAGATTTTCATACCCATTTCTGAAAATAAAAGACGAAGCAAAAAAATTACTTTTACTAAGAGAATAATACAATCTGGATGATATTAATAGAAATGTCATTGTTCTCTTAATAATGTATGAAATGTCTTACCACTTAACGTATATGTGAAAACAACAGAGATTCAGAAATTCAAACCAGGTTATCTTTGTGCTGTTTAAAAAAGCTGCAGAAAACTAAGAAATATGCAGGAAAGATATGTTTAACGTTTGTAAATAAAAGGGACATTTAGTCATTTGCCTTTACAATATGAATACCTGAACTTAGTGGAATAGTGTGCTGATATCACACTATAATATATATATATAGATAGAATAATCCTCTTGATAATAGCAGGTTCTTCACTAGGAAAATTGTAGAAATCTTTTCCATTAATCATTTTATTGTATTTTGTATTGTTGTGATCATAAACTAATTTATTCCACTAATTCACTTATATCCTTATAGGAAGATTAAATAACATTTTGTGGTTATTATAATTTGGAATCACGCTCATGTCATGGCTGCTTAAATCAAACAATAAAACATTTGCATTGTTTTTCTTCCTTTAAGTTCGAGGAGTCAGTGAAAGCAGCGCGGCCTCCTCCTAAAAAACAAAATGGGGGAGAAGGAGGAAGAGGGGGAGGGAGGAGGAGGAGGGAGTTCCTGCTTTGTCTCAATGAGAGCGAGTGTGTGTGACGTCAGCCTTCACTGTTTTGAATCGGCAAGGAACAGGGCGGGACCAGCAGCAGCCAATAGCGAAGCAGCAAGGAAAGGGGCCCGTCTCCACACACACACACACACACACACACACACAAACACACGCGCGCTCACACACACACACCTTCTTGGATAGCATAGCGGTGTTTGCTGCTGTGAACAGCAGAGGGCCAGAGTCTCAGATTCGCTCCCTTCAGCTCTCAGAT
>NW_022991982.1:0-35000 GCF_902827175.1 Gymnodraco acuticeps | reverse complement strand
GCCTTCGGGCAGACAAGAAACATCTCATGGAAGAAAATACACAATAACAGGGAGAAAAGTGTAGTAAAGACAAAAAGTATGAAATGCTTTAGTTTACAGCCTCATTATCACTTAGGGTTAAGGTTTTGATATATTAAAAAAAGCACATAAGTTTGGTTGTTTATTGTAGTTAATACTCTTTGCACCAGTGCGATCAGAACAAAGCAGTCTTTTAGATGTTCGAGCCATCAGGCATGAGATCCCCGCAGCATGTGATGCAGGGGAACATGAGGGAAGAGCACAGGGTAGATGTCATGTTTGTCTGCATTTCTGTTTCTCTTAGCTGTGTTACTAATCCTATTTCTCATCACATAACAGAGGGGTTTGTTCCTAGATTGTTTCAAACATCAGGATCAGTTCAACTGCCAGAACCCAATATCTCACTTTTTGAGACGCTTTTATCCAAAGCGACTTACATACATTCAGTACTGTGGACAATCCCCACCGGAGCAGTTTGGGGTGAAGTGTCTCAGGGACACAACGACATGCTGTGGGACTCGAACTTGCTACCCCCTGATTCGAATTCCAGCACACTACTCACTGAGCCAAAGCCGCCCAACATGCTTTACTACGACACTATATGTTCTTCGACATACTGTCGGTACATTTTTGTATACAACATAATATGTATTTCTTTCATATTGTTCGACAAACTTTGACTATTTTCTTTTTTTCATACCGTACAGTGACTTTCTTCTATAATATGACTTTTCTCATATTGTTTGAAAAGGCAAGGAGAATTTAGTTCTATTATATCTATTATATACTTTACTTTTAGATTGTACATGTGGATACAGCCTTTACTTCCCTTTATAGGCTTAATATATACTTGCCGCTAATGTACATTTTCATTATATTTGTATCTTATTGTATCTTTTAGACTATTTTGTGTGTAATGCTTGACACACTGCTGCTGGAACAAAATAACTAAAGTATCCATCCGTCCGTCCATCCATCCAACTGATGAGAATGAGTGTTATTATTGAATAAGTTCGGTTTGCTAGCAGCTAACGTATTAGCTAGAGTTGTCCTAAGGAATCAATGCATCGCATAGTGTGCACAGAAGCAGAAACACTCACACACATGCAGAGGAACCAGGAAGAGGACAGGGCAGGAAGTTCTATATGCGAAAGAGCAACAAAAGAAATCCTCCCAGCCAATCAAATCCCAGTGTGATACGCCTCCTGGCCAATCAGAAGCATGGACTCTCTATAGGCTCCTTAATCTCCACTTCTTTCTCATTACTGGTGAACAAATGCCAAGAATTTAGGTCCAAGGTGCAATGCCCTCCCTCCGGCCTCCACACACACACACACACACACACACACACACACACACACACACACACACACACACACACACACACACACCACACACACACACACACACACACACACACACACACACACACACACACACACACACACACACACACACACAGGAGGTGTTGTTGTGGTCAGACTGGAGAGGTTAAAGTTGAATGGTCAGAGAATGAAAGAGAAAAAGTTGAATTTAAGAGAACTTAAATGTTTTAACAAATAAGACAATTAGTTTAATTTAAAATAAAAATGTGAACAATTTCAATTAATATTTCAAATGAAACAATGGGGTCTACATTTGCTACCATCATTTTTAAATTAACAAAACATCAAATTGGCCTTCATAAAGCTTTGGATATATTCCTACATTGTTTTATAGGTTAACCTTGTGTAAATATAAACATGTACACAAAAGTGAGTCGTAAACATTTGATTTAAAAGTCAACAGAAGCAGAGGTAACACTCTCCTCCTGAAAGAACATCTTATTTGAGTTGGGACAAAGGCATTTCTTTTCAGTGTTCAGCCTGTAAACCCTCAACATCAAAATAGTTGTAATAGTCATTGTGTGTAACTACACCTAAGCCAATGATCTTCTTCCAGACCTCATAATGACAGCTTCTGTGTGAACTGACTGTATGTAATACATTGTAAAGAATACTCAGCCATGAATCATCCTTCATTGCTCTCGAACCTTTAACATGTTTCAGTGAGAAAACGTGGGAGTCAGAGACCCTAGCTTTCCTTTCAATCTTATCCTGGCAAACACACACATCCTGTAGCCAATAAAACCATCTCATTCCACATCAACCCCGCCCCTCCACCACTCCCATCCAATCAAACTGCTTCCTCTTATAAAGATAAGATCAGATATACTTGTTGTCTTTTCGTTGCTGCAGCATGTAAAAGTATTGCACATAATTCAAAATAGAGTAGAAAATATACAAGTATACAATATAAACATCTCAAAATAAAAGATAAAACAGAGCTAAAAAAGTGAAAATATAAAAGTTGACCGTGAAGATAGAAATGTGTAAACTAATAAACACCCAAAGTGTCCGATATTAATTATAACGTGAATACAAGTCACTGAAAAAAGACTTCCATTCACATTGTGCTTTTTGTGCACCAAAACACACCTGTGTTGCTAACATTTAAGTTTAGTGCGAACATACGGAGAAATGGTTGCTAACCCCGTTTAGCAGGAAATGTATCATGCAAAGGTCATATGTTTGTTTGTCTTTAAGTAGAACTGATGTCCCGGGAATGAAGTGTGTAAGAAACCTCATCATGTGAACACTATCTCTCCTTCTGCATGACAGATCCATTTGAAGTTACTGTGGACTGAAGCAGAGTGATTAAGTTGGGTTCAATAAATACTAATACACCATTTTATATATTGGAATATCCCTTGTATTTACTGAAGTACAATATGCAGATTATAACTATAACTTAAAATGATGTTTATGTTTATTCATCATTTTATTATATTTTACTTTATTGTATTGGACATTTCTGGACAACTTCTTTTGTATACATGTTTTTGGTTATATTTCTATTAAATAATGTTTTGCACATTACTACTTTAACTTATGTTTATGTAAATATTTGTAAAAAAATGTTATTATTACTTTTATTTCATGTCTTTCTAAAATGGAACAAGTTTTCAAGGTGCTATTTCATATCAAATGTGAGTCATTCATATCAGGATTTACAAGCCTTAATAAAATCATTTTGATCTAAAGCAGGAAGGCAGTATCAACATTGACTCCCCCTTACCAACTTATCTCCTTGTAGTATTTAACAATGTGTTGTTTTGAAAGACTTTTCTTAATAATCTCGCAATATCAAAAACAGTATTTTATAGAGCATTTTTCACACAAGAAATGAATCTCAGAGTGCTAAAGCAACACATCTCGACACTCCATTTTATTGGGGATCAAAACGACTTAATTTGGTTTAAGTCGGTTATGCATTTGATTATATATTTAAAAGGTGATAAGGTTAGAGCCCACTCAGAAAATGTTTTGTTTTATGCAACTCCACACTGTGTGGATAGTTACTGATAAATAAAGTCATGTTCTTGATGAAATAAACATGCTTTCCAATGACTTTCAGGCAATTCTGAGATATACACTTCAAATGATAATAGACAACAAACATAAAAGAGGAAAAGAGAGCGCTTCCGCTCATTTCTCCCGTGTTATTATCCAAAGATAATATAAACTTGAATAATGTACTTCATTTGAATGTAATAATTATGTTGGTTGTTTGTGGAAGCTCCAGTGAATGAGCCCCATTAACTGAGTTTAAACATCACTTTAAATGGAAGATCCCCATAGGCCCCGCCCACTCGATCGGATCGGTATCGGCCGATACTGATTCCGGCGATCGGCCCCAAAATTGGCGATCGGAGCATCCCTAGTTTTACCCATTCCTATATTGAAAGAAAAATCCTACCTTTGTGTTTATTAAAAGCTACAAAAACATACTGATACTGCACATTAAGATAGAGCATGCATCTGAATCTAACCTATTCATTCAAACAGTTATTACAGAAATGACTTCATTTTAAACTACATCAAGTACAATACGGCTAACTTGGGTGAAGCTAACAGTGGTTTGTTAGGTAATTGTGTCTGATAATAATGTGAGAAATTATAAATGTGTTGTTGACATTATGACTTACTATATGAGGGTGATATCTTCCAGGTAATGTTTTATAACTATAAGGACGGCAGCTATATGCTTACACTGTTACTATGTTACTGATAATTATGCAATATTTTTTACTTTACAATGATGTGTTAGCAACATGAAATTGAACACAAATGCCCTATCTTTATCATTATTACACACACACCCACACCCACACCCACACCCACACACACACACACACACACACACACACACACACACACACACACACACACACACACACACACACACACACACACACACACACACACACACACACACACACACACACACACACACACACACACACACACTACGGATGGACCATGAGCAGAGCGGGGCTGCAGGGAGGCCCTCTCTCATGTAAATGCACAGATTCCCTCCTAACACACACACATACATATATACATATGCTCAAGGGGCCCCATCCACCATGCAGACCTTCCCCCTGGGCCCCAACCCCCCAACAACGCCCCCCCCCCCCTCTTTTCTTTCTTTCTCTTTTCATTTATTGGTCTTTCCTTTTCCCTCTCGCTGCTCAATGCTTCTCATGTATGTGGCATGCGTGTACCCAGATGTGTGTGTGAGTGTGTGTGCAAAATGTATTTTTAGTGAGAAAAAGAGCGAAAGGCGGCCAGAATGAAGGAGAAAAAAAAAAAGGAGCAAGAGACACAGAGGGGGAGTGGGAGATGGAGAGAGAGAGGACAGATGGTTTGAACCAGAGAGAAGAAACAATCAGAAAGATGGGGTGGAGGAGGAGGGGGGAGGGGTCTTCTTAAAGAGACAGGACTCTTACCCCTTCACCTACATAAGGCCTCAATAGCCGCTTTCACACCAAGTACTTTGCGGTACTTAGTTCCCGGTACTTATAGCACTTTTCCACTGCAGGACCTAGTACGGCTTAGTACGGTATGGTTAGGCCTTGGTAGGCCAGGCTCACTTTATGCTGCGTTTCCATTACAGTTTAGGAACAGGGGTAGTAACTATAGTACAGGGTATATGCAGGAATCCTGAAGTCAAATGTAATACCTTTAAGACCTTTTTTAAGACCCTTTCCATACATTTTAAGACCTCATCGCAACTTGGAGTTCTAACCGGTTACATTGGCGACACACTTTACCTCACATTTACTATAATGATTGTAAGATAGCACAACTAAACAGAGTGCAGACAGACTACTGAAGCCTCCTCTCCACATGAACTTCAACCTCTCTGTGAAGGTCAGGTTTAATGCAGTATGCTGCTTCTGTACTCTGTGCTCTTTCATTCCAGTAGAACTCCTCAGAAACCATTAGAAACCAGTATTTGACCAATAAACAAAACAATTGACAAAACTAATGCCATATGGTAATGCCATATAGGAGCTCCCTCACAAATACCCAGGGGTTAAATTGGGCTGGGGCTGTCCGGGGCTAAGCCCGGCACATAGGACGATGCTCTGACGTCATCACCCTCACACATTTGTCATATGTTTACAAAAAACAATATATATGTTAAGACTTTTCGCGTTCTTAATATAGACTATAATTAGGGTCGATATGTCGGTAGGTCGATACCTTACTTTAAAATAGCAGATCTCTGTGACCGGATATAGTTTGGCTTAGACCCCGGCCCCACGAGGACGCATACAGTAAAACGCATACGACGCAAATGCAAAAAAGTCTTCTGTTCACACGCATTCGATTCATTAACGTGTCCGTTCACACTAGACCGCTGGAAATGCTGGAAACGCTGTAGTACATATGCCAGGCCTGTACGTGGCGCTGCTGCCGCCACAAAATACACCAAAAGCAGCGAAGAAGACCCCGGAGCATGGTTGTCATGGTTGCCCTTCTGTTTATTCTCCGCGGTGGACGGCGTGTTCTCCTGCTGTATATCTCTCAGGTAATCCACCAGCAGAACCCCCCCCCCCCCCCACAGAGCGGAGCAAGGCAACGAAACTTAAAATAAGAAGCAGCATTTTATGGCACGCTATGCATGGGGCCACCTTTAGGCATACTTGTCAACCTTGAGACCTCAGAAATCAGGAGGATTTCAATACCACCGCGGGAGGGGGGGGGGGGGGTGCTCGTGGATCGCCGGAGCTGTATTGGATTAACATTAACTACCATGCTTATTGTAGTTGTAAGTGCACTGCCTTGCGGCCTGTAGCACCATCCTTGATGGAGCATATGTGGGCTGTACCTGTATTTTACAGGAAAGGAGTGAGCAGAGGGTCGAGTTGTCGATTCTTGTTCTGTTTTCTGTGACTATCTTCCTCACCCTCTCAGACTTTCAGTTGCACACGCTACTAAAGAGACGCGTTACCATGGAAACCAGACAATGGTGAAGCTGTATTAAAGTCCGAGTGGAAACAGTCCTGAGTAAATCTGATTTTGTCAGAAATTGGGAGAAATGCGGGAGAAATATGACCCCGGGAGGAAACCGGGAGAGGGCAATGAAACCGGGAGTCTCCCGCGAAAATCGGGGGGGTTGGCAAGTATGCCTTGTTTCAGTAAATTAAAGGGTGTTTCATGTTGTCGTTGCTGTGGACCTTCTTAATACCTTGGAAAATGCCGTTTTAATACTTTTTAATAGCCTTAATTTTCGCTAAATTGATATATCAACTTTTAATACTTTTTAAGACCCCGCGGACACCCTGTAGTAACGCAGTGTAGGCGGGGCGATCGGCTGTTCGGCGGGCGGAGCGACGCTGCGTAAAACTGCTGTGACGTCATCTTCAATGCGAACCACAAAACCAACATCAGCCGTTAGCTGTTAGCACTCAGAGCTCACAGCTCCTCATATCTGTTCAGAAACTAGACAAAAGTTAAAGTACAAACCACAGACTGTCTGTGTCATGGCGAATACAGTCGCTGGTTTATTTATGTCTGTAGGCCGTTGTTGTGAGTGTGGACGGAGCATATACAACGTTAGCTTAGCCTGATCGATCCGATCTCCATTCAGAAAATATGCATTTTAAAAGGTTTTTTGCCTGCCGTCTTGTCTGCAGACTTGTCAAAGCATTAATTCATGGTTTTTACTAACCGGTATCAGTATGTTGTTACTTCGGCATCATTTTGAAACGTCTATTACAATTAAATCACGGTAAAATATGTTCATGTTGTTGTAGTTGTAGCCCCCTTGCCAGCGATTCTCTCTGACCATTCAGCAAACGAGAGTGTTTACTTCACTAGTTTAGCATATTCAGCCCGGTTGTTGGCCCGGTAAGAACCTCGTTTTTGGAGGGCCAGAAAACAGGTGAAAAAGTAGCCCTGGGCCGGAACTACGCCTAGTGGAAAAGCAATGGTCTATGGTTACCACGTCTTAGTTTTAGGTTATTCAAAAATAACACCAATTTGAATTGAAATGTTTTATTAAAGGGGACCTATCATGCAAAATGCACTTTTGTACGTCTTTTATACATGAATATGTGTCCCCGGTGTGTCAGGGAACTCACCAAGTGTCAGAAAACACAACCCTCTCTCTTTTCCTCCATACCCAAATCTCTAAAAACGGGGCTGCAACGGAGCTGATACAGACTGATACAGATTTGAAATTGTTCTGACGTCAGAAACGGGGAGCTCCGCATATATGGGCAACTCTCCACCTATCAGGGGAATGAGAGGTTGCCGTGGCATGGTAACAGCATGGTAACACGACGCTCGTGCCTCGCCCCCCTCCTTTGCAGGGGGGCGTGGTCAGCTGCAGCTCATTTGCCACAGAATCAGCCCTTGCAAAAACAGGGCTGGAATACAGCAAATAGAGCGAAATGAGGCATGGCTAAAATGCATGATCTGTTTGGTATTTTGAAAAAAAAATTCACAGACATGTTTTATACAGTTATGGCCCTACAATATATTATTCAAATATAGCATGACAGGTCCAATAGCTTCTGCAAGAAATAGGAAGCCGCATTTCACCTCTACTTCTGGCTCTACACAACCTGAATTCACAGGTTATTTTTAGAAAAAAGCCCAACAGCAGGATAAGGACATGCACCATTCCTCCAAAGTACTGAAACTCTGAGAGCCCTTCAATAAAACACAGCTATGATATTTTCACATGTGTCGGCCTGTCGTTATGTTGCCCATCTGTGCGTTTACTGTTTGTTTGCCAGCACACAGCCAGCGCACAGCCAGCACACAGCCAGCGCACAGCCCGCACACAGCCAGCACACAGCCAGCAGCACAGCCAGCAAACAGCCCGCACACAGCCAGCAGCACAGCCAGAACACCGCCAGCAGCACAGCCAGCACACAGCCAGCACACAACCCGAACACAGCCCGAACACAGCCAGCAGCACAGCCAGCACACAGCCAGCACACAGCCAGAACACAGCCAGCAGCACAGCCAGCGCACAGCCCGCACAGCCAGCACACAGCCAGACCATAGCCAGCACACAGCCAGCAGCACAGCCAGCACACAGCCAGCAGCACACAGCCAGCCAGCACACAGCCAGAACACAGCGAGCAGCACAGCCAGCAGCACAGCCAGCGCACAGCCAGCGCACAGCCAGAACACAGCCAGCAGCACAGCCAGCACACAGCCAGCACACAGCCATCCAGCACACAGCCAGCCAGCACACAGCCAGCCAGCACACAGCCAGCAAACAGCCAGCAGCACAGCCAGCGCACAGCCAGCGCACAGCCAGCGCACAGCCAGCACACAGCCAGACCATAGCCAGCACACAGCCAGCAGCACAGCCAGCGCACAGCCAGCAGCACACAGCCAGAACACAGCCAGCAGCACAGCCAGCGCACAGCTAGCGCACAGCCAGAACACAGCCAGCAGCACAGCCAGCACACAGCCAGCCAGCACACAGCCAGCCAGCACACAGCCAGCCAGCACACAGCCAGCCAGCACACAGCCAGCAGCACAGCCAGCGCACAGCCAGAACACAGCCAGCACACAGCCAGCAGCACAACCAGCACACAGCCAGCACACAGCCAAAACCATAGCCAGCACACAGCCAGCAGCACAGCCAGCGCACAGCCAGCGCACAGCCAGCACACAGCCAGCACACAGCCAGCCAGCACACAGCCAGAACACAGCCAGCAGCACAGCCAGCGCACAGCCAGCGCACAGCCAGAACACAGCCAGCAGCACAGCCAGCGCACAGCCAGCAGCACAGCCACCACACAGCCAGCACACAGCCAGCAGCACAGCCAGCACACAGCCAGAACACAGCCAGCACACAGCCCGCACACAGCCAGCGCACAGCCAGCGCACAGCCAGAACACAGCCAGCAGCACAGCCAGCAGCACAGCCAGCGCACAGCCAGCACACAGCAGTCTCCCTTCGGCTATGAGGACAAGACAAGGGTGTTTTTATGTTGAATTTAATCCAACTAACAAACTATAAAATGCATATGAAACTGTTCGCAGTATGTAGTAGAAGTAGCTAGTGCTCAATGGTTTGAGCTGGCGGCCCATATACATACTTTGAATCCGACCTATTGTCCCTTTAAATATATCACACCCTCCATCTCGCTCTTACAAAAATATAACTCTCTAATAACCAGCCCAAAATAAATATTGTAAAAAGAGTGCACATCTCCATGGACGTATTATTGACACTAGGGGTGCACCGAATGGGAAATTCTTGGCCGAAACCGATACCGAAAATAGGAAACAGTTGGCCGAAAACCGAATGCCGAAAGGCCGAAAATGATTAATATAAATATATATATATAATGTATACATTTTTTACCAATGTTGTTCAGCTACCTGATTATGGAAATAGACATGATTATGGCAAAACTTAACTTAAATAATAATCACTATTATGGGTCCATAAAACATTTATTCAGCACTTTTGAATGCATACAGTACATTTATATATGTCATGTATTATTGCTAAAAAACATGATATCGCAGTCTTAGTGTCGCCAACTCGTTTCTAATATGCAAAGACAACAAATGCGTCTATGATGTATTTTCGATCAGACGAGATCTTCTCTCCCCCGTCTGTGTGCGAGGGGGCGGGGCAGTTTACACACACGCAGCTGCTACATGCAGCGGAGCACACTGCGGAGATGCAGAGAGAACGCGCTCCGAGGGTGTGGTGTAAACTTTACCCGTCTCGATGTGGAGAATACTTGTTACCATAAGTGCAATAAGAGTTTAGCATGTAAGCACGAGCAATTTGTCTAAACATTTAGCAAAAGTGCACCGCATGCAGACGGAGGAATGCACCGGGTTCGACCGTCTTTCTAGCAGCTCTGTAGCCCCATCCACGAGTAACGTTTCCACGTCAGGTGTTATGTATGCTAGCAGCAACACACGGAGTTAACTACATGATACAAACATGGGTTAATGATTAGAGGAAACTGAGTTATTTAGTTTGTTTAAAATTTCAGCTATTCTGTTTACAGTCTGTCATCAGATTATTTAATACGATTTGTTAAAGGCTCAGCGCAATCTCGATGACAAAGGTCAATTCCCCCCCCCCCCCCCCTGTGAGCCAGCCGCGAGCATGGTCGCCGCGTCTTTATTACGTCATCACAACAACACGTTAGGTTACCAACGTAAGCCTGTTCTGACATTCGGTGATATTTTTTCGGTGCTAAAACCCTAGGCCGAAAGGGCCTTTTTAACCATTTTCGGCCGATAATTTTCGGTGGCCGAATATTCGGTGCATCCCTAATTGACACGACAATAATACTTGTACTTCTACTTGTACGACCAACAAGTAGAACTAGCCCGAGGGCTAGTTCTACGTGTTGGTCCCCTCATATTGATCTGAGGTTAGACTGTCACTACAGTGACTCCCAGTCATCTCTGGAGGAACCAGTGGTATTACAAGACGGTAAGGACCAGGGCTCATTAGCGTGCTAATTTCAGTAGATATATCTGAAAACACAATATATTTAAGCAACACTCTTCGTGTGTCAAAGTGGAGAAGGTCACCTTCATTTCCGTGCTGGCCACACTACATTATGTTCTTCCTTTTTTCCCTTGTACTGTATGTCTTATTTAGATATGTTTTAAAGCAGAAAACTGAACTTTAGAGTATACTACAAACGTGAAATGCACCTTCAGAGGGAAGAATAAAGTTCTGTTGACCAAGTCGAAATCTGAAAACAGGATGTAAGCACGCGACTTAGATGTCCTTTAGACAAGTTTAAAGGGTGAGCTGTTAGCAGCCAGAATATGTAGTTCCACTGACTTGAATTCAAGCTCTTTTTAGTAGAAATGTGTATTAGGCCAAGAGAAATGATATTGTTAACAGTTTTAAAATATAATCTTTTTAAATGTATCAGGAATTGTAGATTTTCATGGGTATTGGTATCAAAGCGATTCCGGTGGGGTGATATCCCAGTTTTATGTCAAGACATGTCATGACAAAATCTGCTGATACTGGAACAACACACAGCCCTGTGTTATGTGCTAACAACATGTTTAAGTTTTGTTTGATTGAAAGAGAAAGTGGTAGAATTATTATTTTTAGATTATTTACGACATAATAAACTCGAAAAAAGGAAATATTATAGTATCGTATAGTATTATAGTATAGTATAGCAACAAAACACTTAAAGTGTCAAAGGACACATTAAGAACAATAGCCTCTTTATATTGTTCTAGTTATTCTTATTTTATTTGTTATTAACGAATATATTAACAGTACTTGACACAAAAGGTTGATCAATTACAATGCATCATATTCTATGAGATTTGAATGAACATTTGAAATGTGATGAGTACTAAAGCTGTTAAACTTATCTGATTAAATGAAGTACAATACGCTAATATTTTTTGTTAGTATATTTGTACAGTACTTATATTGAGGGAAATAGATAACTTTACATCACTGACTGCAGTCCATCTTATTAAGATTATTATTCATATTAACCATATTTATTTGACTGATAATTTTCATGACTACTACAATTCCTAAAGCCCAAGATACTGCTTTTCAATTAGCATGTATTTATAAATATCACACCATGATAAAGCCCAGAATCAGATCAAAATTCAAGGAGTATAAAATGCAAAACTATATGCTAACGGTCATCGTATTCTAGGATGAATGTCTGCTCACATTGGTGATAGAGGGTTTATGTTTTCAGCCGGCCTGAAATTCACTTCACCATTATACAGCCCGCTGCACAGCACAGGATATCACAGTGACCCACAGCTGTACGGCTTGGTGCTGAAAACACCACAATCAGCAGCCACTTTTCTGCTTGGGTTCTGAAAATACTGGACAGACAGAGCTTACAACTGAGAGAGCAGAAAAACTTTGTCCATAAACACTCTGCAGTATGTTGTTCAGCTCACGTCCAATTTATAAAAACACGTTTCATCCGTCTGTCTGCCTTCATTTCTTTCACTGGCTGAAATGGTGCAGAGAACATGGCACAGTGCCAGGAGGCAGAGAGAGAGAGAGAGAGAGAGAGAGAGAGAGAGAGAGAGAGAGAGAGAGAGAGAGAGAGAGAGAGAGAGAGATGTACATACTGTTCCAGAGAGAGGCTAAAGTATGAGTAGAGAGAGAGGAGTGAGTGAGAGCACGAGTGTGGGCGAGCAGCGAGGGATGGCCCGCCTCTCTCGCTGCTCGCAGGTGATGCCACCACACGATTGGTCGCACCCCCTTGCTTTCCCCGCCCACTGTCCCCTCCTCCTCCTCCTCCTCGCTGCCATGAGAGGAGAGGAAGACAAACCATGGCGTGCTACTCCTCCTCCTCTCAGTGTGAAGGCCACACGCACACACACACACTTTTTGAATGCATTTAAAGCAGAGCAGAGAAGAAGAAAAAGGAAGACCGCTGCAGCTCTTAGAGGTAAATAATATAAATAAATAGAATAGTAGACAACAAGTAAAGAAGCGAAATATGAGAACTGCAAAGAAGAGAGTGAGATTAAAAGGCAAGGAAGAATATAAACACTGTTAAAACATTTTTTAAATGTCAACAGGAATTTCCTGTAAGTGAAAAAACGCTGTTGCTAAAGACTACAACACATGGTGCACATAGAGTGATGTGAGAGCATGTGTGTGTGTGTGTGTGTGTGTGTGTGTGTGTGTGTGTGTGTGTGTGTGTGTGTGTGTGTGTGTGTGCATTTTTATAGCAAGGAAAATATTAGTAGGATACAATCATGACAAGTAAACATATAAAGCCCAACAATGGCGTTATGTTCATATTCTTTAGCAGGGATCACACATCAGAGTCTTAGCAAGAAGCCAGAGGACTCTGACCTTCCTGCTGCAAAGAACACAGGAGCCCCGCCCCCATCTCCATCACAATGCATACAACTGAGTAATGAACACAGTAGCAGTGCATTAGCAACATGCTCGATGGCAGAACATGTATCTTATGCGCTATTGAAGAACTGCCAGTGATGTTAAACCAAGGCTGCAGGTGAGACGTCAACAGATAGGAAGTAGTTCTGCTCACCAGGGGTGTGGGTGACCCTTCTGAGAAGGCATACAATCCCTCTGCGCAAACTAAACTTTGGTGATGCAGAAATAAAGCTACAGACTTTTTAAATGTCTTGCCTAGAAGAAACTTGTTCTACATTTAAACCCATATCAACTGCTGGAAGAATACTGTTTTCAGGGAGAACACTAAAAGACCAGAAGCGTTGTTCATGAATGTGCCAGTATCCTTCAGACAGGAAATGATGGAGGGAGGACAGAGGGAATGAGTCACAGAAGTAGGCGGTGTCGCTTCAGTCTGTGAAGAACTTTGATGGATGGGTCGGGAGGTGGAGGGGTGTGTAGGGAACAAGACTGTAATGAGAGGAAAGGCCTGGGACTCACAGAAACTGCTTTAGATTGACTTCAAAGAAAAGTCTGAGCCTAAAAAATGATGCCTGCAACACATGGGTAAAACAGATAAAGGTGCTTCACAGTTTGGTGATTATGCCTTATCAAACTATGGGGGAGGAAACCATTTTTGAGAAGGCAGGGAAATCTGCAATGGGAAGATTGGTATGAGTGAGAATATGTTGGTGGTTTTTCGATAAGTTTGCCTGAAGTGCGGGTATTTGTATTGAATCTGTCTCTTGAAAATAAGCAATATTGACACAAGAGTCCAGAAAAACGGAAGGAGACACTGATGAAAATGAATATTCTCATTATTTTCTAAATTCCAGTCACAATGAAATGAACTTCGTTTCAATGTCATTTTTGTTCTAATGTCGCTGTGTATTCTGTGCACACTACACAATTCTGTAAATGCAAAACGTCTTACTCTGCTTCACAAAAACGTTCAAATAATAACAATGTAAAAGTGCAATAAAAAGTGTTAAAAAGTGCATTAGTGTATTTAAAAAAAATAAGAGTATGTCATGCTTTGTCCTATAAATGATTGTGTCACAGTGCTGTTGTGTTAGGTCAGTTAAAAACCCAGAGGAGGGGGGACTTCCACACACATTGTTTGTGTATTGTGGATTTGCAGGTATCGCTGTAATCCCAGATATATGGCATGTAAAGCCATTATGAAAGGCCATATGACAACATTGCACAGATTTATCTTAATCAAAAAAAAATGTCAATGGTAAACTAGAAACCTGGACAATAGGACATTTCTGCCATACTGATGACATTAGGTCCAACTTTGGGGGAGGGTGTAGCTAATCTGCCATATTCATAGAGCAAATATGCCAATGTTTGTAGACCAGGTTGCAAGCTAAAGATACAAACTATATTACATGTAAAAGAACAAAACAATGCTATGAAATCCTGCTGAGCAGGCACACACACAGTGACAAACACACAGAGGGGCATCACAAGAGTTTGGTTCAGACCAGCAGTTATGGTTCATTATTGTAAGCTAACTCTGACTAGAAGGGATTCCACTAAAGACCTGCAAATACATTACATTTGAATAAAAAACTTCAAACAAATCGTTTAACTTTTTCTGTGTGTTGCATTTAAAGTGGAACAATGTAATAATTTGTGCACACTGTAACTTAGAATTATGAAAAAAATCAATGAAATACTAGGTATTTTGTCTTCCGTTCACACGAGACCGCTCGACCCGCTGGAGACGCTGTAGTACATATGCCGGGCCTGTAAGTGGCGCTGTACTTTCGCCACAAAATACACCAAAAGCAGCGAAGAAGACCCCCGAGCATGGTTGCCATGGTTGCCCTTCTGTTTATGCCCCGCGTGGATTTAGCAACATGTAGTTCATGTAGTTCTCCATGTCCACTTGTTGCTGATGGTTGTGGTAGAAGAGCTGTAGATGTTGCACTAACATCTGTAGCATGGTCAGACAGTAGCTACTGACCATGCTACAGCAGTGAGCAGCAGAGGTGGGGAGAGGTGGGGCTATGGCTTCATCGTTATCAGGAAATGATCGTATAGGACGTACACACGGAGCCGTTTGGCCCCCAGAGCGTTCCGTTTGCAGATCTATCCACCTTGGGACCCGTTATCGTTTGCGGGGTTCGTTTCCGCGTTTCTGTTACGGCCTCGTGTGAACGAACGGGCTATACGCGAGAGAAAAGTAGCAGATACAACCGTTTGCGTTCTCGTGTAAACAGCACATTTGACTTCATGAAGAATATCCCGACAGCCTCTACAATGTAAACCCCCCACAAAAGCACAAACTCACGATAGATAGAAGGAATTGAACCATCCAACTTCCCCTTAAAGGACTGGTTTCCCTCACATAACGGGTTTGTCCCTCTGAACACCGCCCCTCACACACAAAAACGCACACACACACACAAACACACCTCCACTGAGGTTCTATGTCAGAAAGAAACTGCACAATAGTAACTTAGCCTATATGCAGATATCATGATGCAGTGTCTTTTGGACAAATACGTAGTTATTGACACGTAAGCACACATACCATTTATATTTGCAACGCCCTTTAATTAATGTGCCATTACTGTAGTGCAGTAATTATCGTATTTTAAAGATTTACTGAATTATTTTGTAAATGCGAGTTAAATCACACCTCGCAGAAACACGCGTAGATTCAGTGGATGTTGGATATGAATATTTAAACACGTAATTATGATATTTAGGGCTCTCACTGGCTGTTTGTCTGAAAATGGGGACTCCTAAAATGACCGATAATTCTCTAGTTTGTGTACATATAACCAGTAGAGTGTCGATGTAACACATGAGGGCGGGCAGAGCTGCAGCAGGCCGGCCGGGTGAACTCAGCCCGGGGACAGTCAGCTTCAGACTCCGCTGCGCCATTTTGCTGTCTGACGTGGAGTTACTCCTCTGTGCCTGAATGCACCACGTATTGCGGAACCACTGAGGGCCCCAGCTCGCCCACAGTGGCTCCTTATCACAAAACACACTCATAGTGGTGGCTCTTCAAGGCTATCACAGGTGCGCTACAGCCCTCTCGTCTCCAAACGTGGCGGGCGACCTGCTCCTGCACTTTGACAAGTCACTCCGCGTCCCTGCAGGAAAAAGGCTTTCTGCAGACTCTTCTGCGCCACAGCCATGTTGCAACATTTACTCTTCATGGTCTGACTGTGTGGTGCAAGCGCACACCAACACAGGCCAAAATCTAATATTTTGCCACATTTACGCACAAACACATTAATGCTGGTTGTGTTCAAATGTTCATAAAGCGACATTAAGCCACTAGCATGACATCTACGTCCACTGCCCTTTCTGATCACACACGCACACACATTGGCCATATGGCGGAACATGGAGAAGCGTTGCTGCTCACCTCGTATCTGTGCCAAAGGTTACAACAGTGAATGATGGGCTGGAGGCGAATTCCATAATACTTTTTAAAGCAGGTCAAGTCTGGCTCTCAGCACCGAGCAGCTGATCCACAATGCACACAGTTTACCATTAATAAGCCACAGGTTCGTCTGTCCATTCAAATGCTTTGGAACCATAAATACAAAACTGAATCAGATGTTTTTTATATGCAAAATATAAAACCTCTGTCTTATTTTAAATGTACAGCTGGCATTAAAATACATACAAAATAATAAAAATGTAAATCATAATATTTCACGATATAACAATGTGAACACGTTAAAACTCAACATTCACAGTTATTCATGGTCAATTTAAACAACGTGTGTTAAGAAAATTGAGAAACCGTTTAATAATATTAATTTTTGACATTAACATTTTGGAAAATTAAAAAACGCAAATTTCACAGTGAATTTTACGTGACTCCGCCATAACGAATCATATTCGTTGTTTTAAATAATGACAGATGAAATGTATCGTGTAGGCCTATGTATTTTTGTCGAGATACAGCTCACGATAAAATGATGTGTCCACAATGAATGGGGGACGGGTGGGGGGTCTGCAGCCTGCTGACGCTTATAACTTTATGAAAACAATATATAGCGACATGCATTTACTCAACCAAAACCAGCATTTCCAAATATAGACAAAAGAGCTCCTCAATCTGCCGGCTGATACCGGAAGCTGTCACACACACGCAGCACCAAAAACTCAGGCTTCTACCGTCAAACACACACCCTCCAGAGGAGAAGTACTCCGATATTGTAGGCCTACTACTCCAACTTGAGTAAAAGTAGAAATACCAAAGTGTATGAAAACTCTGTAAAATCACTCATTGTGCAGATTGGTCCATTTCAGGATAATATAGATGATACGTTTTATAATTATTGATCATCAAAGCTGGTAAAGGTGCATATTTTGAATGACTTTGCATAGGCTACTGCAGGGTAGCTTGTGGATTCACTCCAGGTGTAACTAGTCTTATTTAAGAGTTGATCATATTGTTTATAACTAATCTATAGGCCTACCTTCAAAATTATTAAAGCTAGGCTACTAAGTAAATGTAGTGGAGTAAAATCACAATATTTAGGCCTACATTTGAATGGGATAGAAGTGCAAAGTAACATAACATGGACAATACTCAAGTAAAGTACAAGTACCACAAACTTGTAGGCTACTTAAGTACAGTTTGATTAAATGTACTTAGTTAGGCTACTTTACATCATGGTCACTCAGCATAGACACACAGCCCTGAACAAACAGCATGAACACACACCAAGAACCAGAAGTGTCATGGCGGCGGGTCAAAGTAGCACCAAATGAAAATTCACCAGAGTACACATTCTGAAAGAAGGACACATGAAGTTCGAGGGGGGGGTACCTTAGCTTCTTGGGGACGGAGTGCTCCACCTCAAGACGTTTCCCCTGGATCTCCACTTTACCTGAAAGATACAGAAATGTGCAGTTAGAAACACACCACGGCTAGCTACATGCTAACTAAGTAACTGTCCACTGTGGGGGCTGTGACGTACCAGGGTCAGAGCTGAAGGTAGAGCAGCTCAACAGCTGGCTTTGTTCAACGATACAAAGTATTACAAAAAGACAGACAAGAAGCTGAGAGGAAGGTGAGGGCTCCAGAGGGCCCGAGCCTGTCACCTGAGTCCGATAATGAGCTCCTGAGAGCCCGACACATGCACCGTGACAACCGTGGAGCAGGAACTCGCTCTCTATGGGATTCAAAGTAATTTCGGAATATTAAAAGCGAAGTAAAAGAGGAAAGTGAAGAAGAAGAAGCTGACATGACGACTTTCCCCTTCATGTTACATTGTAGGAAATCCTGAAAAATGCAAAGCACGGACACTGAATCCAGCTTCAACCATCACTGTATCCCGCACTGATCATTTAAATATATTTCTACAAGGATAGGCAATAGGCCTATAGATAAACATCTATAGACATATATATTCTATCTTTGTCACAGGGGAGACCCGGCTTAAAGGGGGAGGGAGCAGCGAGGCTCTCAACAGCCTGTTTCGGTCAAATAGCCTACGTCCAGATAGTAAGCACACATGCACACCGAGATACAAACACACACACACACACACACAATTGTAATAATGTGAGTTAAATGCTGGCCTCGGGCTCAGGCCGCACTGTGGAGCTGTACGGTGGGTGACACCAGTGTGTCCCTCCCCCTGCAAAAGTTGAATGGCTCCCCTGGGTGGATAGCTCTCCACACGCCATTAAACCAGCATCAATGAAATCATTTTTGTGGATTTATTTTTATCCGGCATGCTCCCGCAGCAGCCCCGGCGGTGAACCCGGGGCCGCTATACGGTGCACCGGGCGGCTCCACCACTCCCTCTACAATGAATGAATGAAAGTAAAGCTGTGGCTCGGAGGCGGACAGCAGGCCACCTGGACTCACCAGAAAACGTCTCTATCGCCTTCATCGCCCACTGGTCGTCCGGACAGTCCACAAACGCGTAGCCGGTCTTCATTAGGAACTGTCCGGAGTACGGGATCTTGTGCTCGTCGAAGGTTTTCCCCAAGTCCTCGGCAGTCACGCTGTCGCTTAGATTCCCAATGTACAGCTTGTGCATGGTGGCAATTGTTGTTCCAAGTCCCAAAAGCGATTATTAAAAAATAAAGCCCGGAGTAACTCAAATTAAAAGCCGGCTAAAAAAGTTCCTGATTCCGCTAATAACGCAACAAGATGTTGCCACACTGACTGAGAGGAGAAATCACAAAAAATATGTAAAAGAAGATCTAAAAAAGTAGCAAACGAAACGCGTGTTAATACTAACTAGCCTATATAAAGATGCGTTAAAAGTGTAAAAACTGGTAAATCCAGGAGAATTGGAGGTGCAGGCAGCCTGTCTGTCTGTCTCTCTGTCGCACTGTGAGCACTGGCTGTACTGGTGGATGCTGATGGGTCTGTGCTGGAAGAGTGAGGAAAACTATGGCGGGATCCGCTGTGGAAAATGTGTTTCTCTCTCTCTCTCTCTCTCTTCTCAGTATCCCCCTTCAGCCTGCTGCCGGTGGAGGGAGACGCCGCCCCTCACTGATTCACGTTTTTTTTTTTGCGAAGGGGAAACCACGTGGTGTGTTTAGAGTAGGTTATACAGGGGAGGCATCCCCTGCTCATAGGGCATTCACCAGATCAGTGCGCGTGTACATATCCGCGCGCACACAACAAGCCGAGACCCCTAATTCGTTTATGTGCGCGTGCGCGCTCTGTGTTGTACTGTACCACCGCGCGCTGCACCTAGGCTTTACGCAGCACGCGGACACACATGCGCTTTGTGCGCTCGATCTGCTCGTGCGGCAAAGAGTGTGCTGTGGCCTACAGAGAGGACTCTGTAGGCCCCTTTCATTGGCGAATGTGTGAAAGGGGCAGAATGGTCAGTCGGCATGATGTTATGACCTATGGTGAACCTCGGGCTGTGTGGCACGGGGAACAAAAGGTCCAGGGCCCCATTTAGCTCTAGGGGCCGCACGCGCACGGGTTACTGGAACCCGCTGAAAGCCTCTCTCTGACCCAGGGGGCCCTGAGAGCCCCGTCCACCCGCACAAGGTGTCGGATACATGCAGGCTCAGCGAGGCCCAACAGGCGGAGACTCGTGAGCGTCATGTGTGCGGGGCGCAGAGGAAATGACGCTATGGCGCAATTGCTGGGCTATATAGCAGCACGCGCCCTCCAGCATGGATTTCTCAAAATGGAGGCAGTTACTAATGCCCCCCCCCACACACACACATACACACACGCTTTGGTGCCCACCTCCCCTCTCCTGTTGGCTGGGCCTACATCCGGTTCTCAGAGCTCCTCTTCCCGCTGGTGACATCAGCTTCACACGGTGGAGCCAAACTGTTCCTGCCAGCAGCCGACGTGGCACGAGACCTCACAGTACCTGGACCAAAAAAGAACCATTTAACAAATATAGGAAAGAGGTTCTTCAAAATCATAATGTAATGTTCATCTCCATTATGAACGTGGTGTTCTACTATACATGGTTTGGTATTCTCATTCCTGCATTACCTGCACATTACTCTTGCAACATTCTCTTGCATTATTTAATTTCTATTCTGTTATTTCCTGCACAATTTGTATTGTTTTTGTATTTGTTTAATGTCTTATATTTATGTTGCATTGTTGGTGCTGGTGGAGTCTGGGACTTCAGATTCTCATTGCCATGTAGGACCTACTGTGCATATGAGTCGACAATAAAGTCTGTTTAATTGATGGATATGTATTATGCGTAATCCCCCTCTCTCACACACACACACACACACACACACACACAAATACACAAATACACACACACACGCTGGTGAATTCACAGATTTAAATAAAAGGATATTTTGAGGAGCTTTTCTCACAAATGCAACATCTTGTTCATACACTTGAATTATGATTCATATTGGAATCTAAAACCAAGAATCATTTTCTAAGTGTTTGTTTCATTTGTTTGCAAGAATAGGTGTGTTTATCTCCAAACATGTTAGTGTGTGAATGTTATCATTTCCAGATCTCCCTTATGCTCACACATGTTGAGCATTGCATTGATCCTGTGTGCTTTCCAGTGATGCATACACAAGGAATGTTCAATATAACGGCTCAAAATTCCAGAATGCGCAGAAATAAATACAGTAGTTACGCCACAGACCTTTAGTTTCAAACTTGTCTTAACTTTAGGCACTGAGGACTAAACTCACATGATGCTTGAGACCAGAATATTCTCTATCAAGAGCAGAAAGAATTGAGGAAGTCTGAGCAGAAGTCATAGGAAGCTTTCATTCCTATATTCAGGGAAATATGCTGCAGAGGCTAGTGGAGAAAGAAAAGTATTGTCTAAGTGTGGAGGTTGTGAGGGGCCCGACCGACACTTCCTGCTGAAGCCCTGTGAGGGTCCCTGACAGAGCAGCATCTTTTACACTAATTACAATTCATGTATAGTTGTTTCTTTGTGGCGTCTTAAGCATATGCCTGAGTATACTCTGACCTGTAATAGTGCACATTCAAAGAGCTGCAGGTAGTATTCCCATTCTCTACAGATGTAATAGAGAAAGGCTCCTGCATTGAAAATACAACATCATTATTACTAGAAAAATGTACTTTATGCATCAAAAGTGAAAGTTATAGCAATGTCCAACTTTGGCCCCTGTAAGTGTTGCACTGTGAAAGTAATGTATTATTACTAAGGATGAATTTATTTGAATTGTAATTGTCTCGGCTATGTTCATCTCTAACAGTGCATCATGGGTCCTTGTGTAAAGATATCCCTCTGAGATGTAGCAGAAAATGAAGTAGCAGAAAAAAGAATGATCTGTACATACTTTGTCCATCCATCTTCCTGCTCCCCCTAAAAACATTCACTGCAGTCAGCAGAACACCAAACCTGGATTAGTCCGCCGGTTGAAAATAGTCCCCACCTTTTCCTCTTGTTGTTTGACACAACCAAGAGTGACAGACAGACAGGAAGTCAGAAAGTCTCAAAGACAAGCTCACACACCGAGTGTGTCTCCATTTGAAGGCTGCTTAATTCCTTTGTAGGTTGGGTCCTTCGAATTTGGTTGAAATATATTTTGATTTGCAATTATAAATAACAAAACAAATGTCAACAAATAGTCTCTACTCGAAAACAGCAACTTCAGTCATTTGATCTTTCTACATAATCTGTGTTCGTGCAACAACCACCTGTGTATGGTCACTGTAATGCTGAGTCCGAGGAACCCTTCCTTTATTTAGGAAGTGTTTTTGTTTTGTGTCAAGTGATAGAATTAAGGCACTAAATTCACTTGTATAACATATACATCTAATAGAATGCAATGCAAGGCTCTCAGGTATTCTCTATTAACACATGATATTCAATGATTTCATTATTAACCCCTGGACGGATAACAGCACTTGTGTTTCAGCAAGGTCTTTCAAGTGTAAAACTTACTGCCGAAAAGATGTCTTATCTAAGAAGTAGAAACAAGTCATACACTTGGAAGAAAAACATGTTTTTTAGAAAGTCATTGTAGTTAAAAAAAGACATGCTCTTGCAGTGTTTGAAGGAATGTCTCTGTTGTGTTGGCACTATTCTCTTGCACGAGACACAGTTGAGAGAAGTGCACTGCTTTACATCCTTATGACTTCATGCTCTTTATGCCCTAATACCCTGTGCAGATTTCTCTCATGGCCTTGATCTTATTTGTTCGCTCATTTTGAACCGAAACGATTGCTATATATCAGATGCTGAAGAATACTTGTTTGACATTGGCCTAGCCGCCGGGTGTATGGAGATTTATATTTGTAGTGGATGGTGTTAAAGTGTTAGGTGAGGGACTAGCAAAGACAAAAAGCAACATTTGAAGTCATTGTTTCCAAAAACACAAATATTATTTCTCGTGTGATGCTGGTGCTTTGGCCCCAGAATGTCACAGCGCCTTTAGGGAGAAATGTGAAGTCGAATTGAAAGAAACTTTTTGGAACTAAGAGCCCCAAGCGAACCATACGTCCCAACAGCTGCTTGATGCTTTAACTACAAGAGAAAAATACATTCAGATTTCACCTCTGTGATATTTTCAGCTGGCTTTTGGACGGGGCCCCAGGGCCACGGACTGCCATGGGGCCTCCAAGCCTCAGGCTGCACGTGGTGTGTGGCCCACTAGGACGTTAACTGCCCGAGCCCTTAGTGTGCACACCACAAGCTTAACACTATGGCCCCTGGGTGCAGGGTGTGCCTTTGTGCGGCAAACAAACCCAACCTGTCTCTCAACACGGGGCCAGTGTTTAGAGAAGGACCTGACTCGGATGTGTGGGTGAAAAATCATGAGAATAACTTCAGTTGGCAACTGTGACGGAAACCCAAAATATGTATATAATGAAACAAGCACCTGAACTGAGTCCCCTGCTCTTCAGAAGTTGTGTTCAAAGTGTTCATTGTTTCATATTTCATGAATGGGAAGAGGCTCAGCAGGAAGTCACTCTTTGTTCTTCCAAACAGTTCACCCACACCTGCCTCTGTTGGTATGTGCAGTCAGGATTGTTCATGAGACAAATTGGACAGTGTTTTAATCAAGTTGTACTTTAATGAATATTGGAACATTCAATTTTAGTAGCTATTCAACTGAATACCTTTCAAACATCTCTCTAAAATGATCATGTTCCCTCACTTTATCATTTGAGTGCATTGCTTCATTTCTTTTCTTTTTGAAATGATATGATAAAGACCACAAAGCTAGGAAACACGTGTTTTAATGTACGATACTTCTGTAAGTATTCTGATCTGTTGGTAGAAGTCATAATAATCTAGTCCAAGTGAACAAGTATCATCTGACATGTAGCAAGGGCAAAAAAGTTGGCTGATTGAGCCTTTTAGCTATTATAATATTGGATTATACTTACTCATGATGTAATTAATGTTCATTTAAGTAATTTATATAAATAGTTATCAACGCAATAAACCACATTTAATTTTGTCTTCATTTACTTTAAAATCCAACACAAACCAAATAAGAACCAATATATTACAAATATGCAATAACAGCTACAGTACATCATGTGAAATTGGAATTCAGGAGAAAAAAATGTAATAATCAGCTGAATAATAACCTTAAAAAAAAAAATAAGAAAATGAACAATAACAAGAGATTGAGATTTAATAAACAATATTAAGTGTTACCTTGTAGAATGTTTTTTTAAATAGATATGGAAGTAGCATTTTAGGAGGAACAAGTGTAATACTGAAAGGCAGCTAGATTCGTAATTAGTACTTCACATGCAATCAATAGATTAGATAGCCTGCCAAACTCATTTAGCAGAATTAGCCTATCTTATAGTAATTCAGTTGTTCTTTAAGTCTGGCTTTAATATGTTGTTAAAGGCTGAACAGTAAATATAAGAACGGAATTCTCCTTGTCTCCTACTTGTCCGGAACACTACCGCCCCCCACCGGTGTGAAGCGGGGAGCTGAGGGAGGGGAGGCCAAGGCCTGGGCCTTCTGCCGGGAGGCCTGCTGAAATGCATCGTCGTAATGAATGAACGAGTAACACACACTTTTAATTTGAAACGAATGTTTTTAAAAGTAGCGGTAATTTGATTTATGGAGGGCGAAATATTCAATCTTCTTAGTCAGAGTTTAATTCAACCGTAAAGTAATAACTCTCTGCTTTCATTTATTTGCTTGTTATTAATCAAATTAAATTATCAAAATTAATATAGGCTAACCATTTTTGCACAGGAAATATTTGCTTTTTAAAACTTCCATTGACTTATTTCGCGGAATGCAAAGTGTTTCCGGATGCGCACCGCGTTTAGGATATTAATTAACGCACGCATTGTTACAATATTATTACAATTATAATGAGTCACTAATCACTACAGCCCGCGGGTCAGAGCAGTGTTAGGGACCGAGCCCCGGTAGAAGCCCCGTAGAAGCCCCGTTAGGAGCACCGGGCCGGGCCTCAGAGGCCCTGAAAGGAGCCCTGCCGTCGGACATGAAAATGATTGTTTATTAATAACAAGCAATGATACTTGAAACTACGTCCTCGTGCACCGACACGGGCGGATTTAATATTCACAGTAAACCGCACGGCAGGTGTCGCCGCGGCCGAACACTTCAGAGCCTTTAAACGAGCCGGAAACCGCGCGCGGGTCTCCCATTCATTCCTATGAAATCTCAATGAATGCGCGTTCCCGCCACGTGCACGCGTTGAGATATTTGGACTTCACGTGATTAACTTGACGAAACATGTCATGTCATTTAATGATATTTGAATCTATTATTAATAACAATTATAAGCCGCAATGACGAGTCCACCAAAGCTGTTTACACTAAAATAACCCTCCCGGGGGGCGACTGTGGCCCCCCTGATGCAGGTCAGGCTACACTGTCACAAACACAACCTCCACTATTTGAACACTTCCTGTTTCACAGAGGATTAAAGGGGATGCTTTTGAAAACTCTAAAAACAAGGATCATTCTGAATCCCCGGATGTAGAACCAATATTTAACACTGATGATGTTGAGATAAATCAATTAATCAAATTCTATGTATACATCATATTAGTTCACAGCACTTCAATCTGTCATCACCGTCATGTAACATATAAGGTTGAAAAAGAAACAAAAATGTGTATTTATCAGTTTGTAGAAAACTGTGCTTTAATTTTGACCTGGAAACTAGACGTAGAGTTCCTAAATAATGACCTAATGGGTGTCCTGATGATAGGCTGTGGTTTGACTTTTTGATCGAACAAATATTGTGGCTCCATATGACCATATCCATCATCACCGACACGAGCGCCGAGCACTCTTCATCACAGAGAACAGGGAGGATCAGTGGTGTGAGTCTCAAGATTTGATCAGGTTCTTATTCAATTTGATATGAGGTAAATTAAAGATATGTCGCCCTCTGGTGGCTGGAACGGAACACCAAACCAGTGTCAACAGAAAAATAAGAGGCCACTTTTCAGGTCAATTTACTTGCTTTTCTGGAGCTTTTTTGTCCTCATCAGATCATTGGATGTTCAGTTTTTAGGGAACCATAGTGTCTCTACTCTGCACTCTTCATGGCTGGATCTGCAGGATATCCATGTGAAATACCTGCATGCATCTTTTCAAAGAAAGTCTTTTGATTTAGAAAACAACTAGGTACTGTTGTGGAAATAATTATCATAAGACGCCAATTAGTAACATACAGGACAAACCTCGATGTCTGTTTACCTTCCTTTAAGGACACAGGCGGCTTAGCCAATAATGTTATTGTTCCCATTCTGTGACCGGTCAATACTGGGATACAGATGGTCTGTGTTGTGGGTACACTGGGACACTTCCTTCTCTGTATTTGTGGACTCCAAGGTAAAATCTTCGAGGTCATAAGTGTCCGAGGCAAGTAGCTCTGTGTTCCCACACTGTTTAGGCTATCTCCTCAAATATGTTGTTTACTCTCTGCGAAACCAGTTAGATGGGCTGGCAAGAGAGAGGCTCTCCAGAATTGACGTGGCAACTCTACCGTGGAGTCAGAACCTCTGACTCTTGGATTTGTGATGTGAATACTCTGGTACCAACTCCAAATAAATCACAGTGGTTTGACATCAAAGCTCCGACTCTTCCCGTGTCTCCTTCCTGAGTCGGTGACTCCACTGCATGCTACACAGAAGTTTCCTCTACAGGTACTGGGATTAGATCGTGGTCTACATAGGAGAAGCAGCCCTGATGGTGATAATAATAAAACATTTTATTTGTATAGCACTTTTCTAAATACTCAAAGACACTTTACAAGGAGAGAGAAAGCAACGATGAAAACATGTCATGAATAAAATAGAAACAACTTTAAAAAGAAAATACAATGTCAGTAGAATTGTGGGTATTTCAGTGAACACCGTGTTAGCGAGATAACGTAACAGAACTACATATTGGAAACATGATTAAACTGTTATTCATTAAACGGACCGTTTCACATGATTCACCTCATCTTTTAATTGGAGTTATCTGGCCAGTGGTCATTGGCTGTTTGTTGAGACGCCTCACAGGAAGTTGTGAGACGCAGGCAGGACGTTTTCTGAAAGGGAAAGCAACACTGGAGGGTGTGTTAGGGGGGAGTGTATTTGGCCACTGAAGCTTCCGGTGCAGCCGTGGTGATTGTGTGTGTGTCGTGATGGGGGGGGGGGATGTAAGGCAGTGTGACATCCTTACAGCCCACAGCTTTAGATAGAGGGGGGGGGTAGGACAGTAATAATTATACAGCACTTTTCTATTTAAAGTGCTACATGTTAACAGTCAGTTTGGAACAAAAGGGATGGAGACGTGAATGTTCTGGATGTGATTCCCAGCCAACAGGTTATTAAAACTACAATAACAACAAGCCACCACGTCAGGAAAAAGAGTGCGCTTCAGTTGTGTTAAAGAAGGAAACCGTGCCAAACTAGTCCTTGTGGCGGGAAGCGATGAGGTCCTTTAAACAGCAGAGCTTCAGTCGTCACGTGAAGAGGGGCCCCACTACACACATGTTGTCAGCGGGGCCCCTTCCTCGAGGGGTCCCTGCTGTGGAAAACGGCTTTTAGTCATGACACCCCCCAAACGTACAATATACACAAACTTCATTCTGGAGCAAGTAACAACGAAAAGTTTCCCCTTTCTCTTTCCAGAGCCTTATCTGACTAAATGTTGGGTTTATGTTCAGAAACATAAGTGAGGGGAGAATTTTGTCACATTACTCGACATTTTGGCGCCCTGGAATGTTCAGATTCAGACTGGTCTGGATCTGAATCCCTCGTCGTTCAGGGTTTGCAATGCTATCTTAATAGAAAATAGCCTTTTGTTTAACATGGAAAAAAAGGGGAAGGGGTGGGGAGAATATTCATAATGGGAAGGATAGATACGTTCATAACTAGAGTGGGGGGGGAGGGAGAATGGGGGACAGAAATTCTTAGTGAGAGGACAGACATTTTAACTTATATCCAGTACATGGCATAGATCATACATGAGGGGCAAGGCAACACATTTTAACCTAACTACTCAGTAATCAATCTCAACTAGTTCTCATGGGGTGGGGTCCCTGTCCCCGAGCCCAGAGGAGGGGTGAGGCGCTGGAGGGGCGTCCAAAGTCCTCCCCTCCTTGATGCTGGGTCCAACATGGGGTAGGGTGTGTGGGGTGTTGGGGGGGGCGGGGCTGCAGGGTCCCTCTCATTGATTGTAGAGAGAGCGCTGCTCCCACGGCATGGCCTGGATGCTGCGCGGAACGGGGGAGGGCTTCAGCGTGGGCGCACCGTTCGGATGGAGGGAGTGGCCGATGGGGTTGATGGTGGTGAGGGGCCGCTGGGGGGCCAGAGAGAAAGTGTCCTGGTGCTTCGGCTGCAGAGGGGGGAGAAGGGGAGGAACGTCAAATACCAGTCACAGCAGAGACATCTCAGATGAAACAGCAATGTGACACACAGAGACACACACAGATACAATAGGAAGGTGTAGTTAGAGATGGAGCTGCGAGAGAAGAGAAGGCCACATTACATTGTGAGCATATATTCCTGTTCCTACATTAGTGTGTTCAGTCTGCGACTTGGGGTCAGATTCTTGCTATAAAAAGGCACTCTGATCTGATGACATCAATTTGACTTCACACTAAAAACCTGTTGGATTCGCTGACAAACAATAAGATCTGAGGAATCCAAGTGGTCCATTAAACTTGATAGCTCTTGATTTTTCAGTGTTGCTAATGTGATCAAATATGAAGACTCGTGTGCAGCCCCAACTCCAACGTGCACCACCAAGCTAAGAGAGTGACAGGTGCGAAAGGCGGGACTAGGTTAGCAGAACAGCCCTAGGTTAGTGTCCTACTGTCAGGTCAGAGCCCGAGCTACACCCGGAGAAACCCGGAGACTGAGTGGGAATGGGCTTTCCGAAAGCCTCAGCTGTTAGAGAGCGGTGCAGGGATGGTGTAATTTTGGAGGTTGGCACAGCATTTAATACATTTAGCAGATTATAAGATCTGTCGCAAACACACGTTTCTGATACTTACACGTTTTGTTCAGCGGGATAATCTCCACATATTAACACCACTTCTATAGTATTTGAAGCTTAAATACATCGGCAAAAGAATGCTAAAAGGCTAGGCTATAGACGAGCTGCACCACAATCAAATGACTTCACGTCGCAGGCCGCTAAGCTAAAGGAGGATAACCCCGGGATTCCAGCGGGTCCGTCTGCGGCTTTGTTCCGACCTCCTACAGCGTCAAACGCCACCGGGCGCGTTTCAGAAGCGGAGCGTCTTGCGTCTGTCTCCTGGACAGGCTACTTTGTACAGACAAAGTTAATAATAATTGTAATAGTCCAGTTATAAACGACATGAATCAAAGATGTGCTGCTGTATTTTAGTGGTAAACAATGCATTTATCATCATAATTATTCTATAGGCTATATATAATTTACAGTGCCTGTAAACCGGAGGAGAACGCTGGCACTTAGGGTGCATTCACACCTAATAGTCCGTTCTCTGGTGCGCACCAGACGACAGTTTGTTACATTGTTTCATTTTTCAGAAGGTTCGGTTTGTGTTCACACGGGAAAAACTCAAACGGACTATAAACTTTAAACACAAGTCATGTGCACGGAAATTCTGTTCAACCATTGGTCAGACATTAAACGGGTAAAAACGCAAATCCCGGCAATTTCTACCGGAGCCTCCGCCATGGAGCATCGGCACTTTCGGCAGGTTATTCTCATGCTACTGTTAATCTGGAGATCAACAGACACTAGCGGCCCGCGCATATGATTATATAATCAGACAACGTCCGTTAAAAAACATTATAACATAATGAGAGACGTTCTGCAGTCAGGAGGGGCGTTTCACCGACGACAGGTGTTCTTACTTTTATGTAGCTGACGGAGCATTTTTACTTTACACGACACTGTTCAACACTTCATTCTGCTTCACTCTTTAACTAAACAACCGCGGATGTCTTGAAAGACTCTTTCACTAAAGATTTTTGAAGACATCCGCGTTCTTGTGACACGTAAATACTACGCTTCCTATGTTTTGGTGCGGACTGCGTTCACACCAGCAATGAACCGCTCCAGAGTTCGCAAGCAAGCGTTCCGAGACCACCTATTTTAGCGGACCAGAGTCCGGTTGTTTAGTTCACTTAGAGGTCTCGGACTGTGTTCACACCGACCCAAATGAACCGCACCAAGCGGTTTAAACGCACCAGGGTTCGATTCAACCGGACTATACAAGGCTGGTGTGAACGCACCCTTATTCTCCTACTTGAAATACTACGGAGGGATAGGGTCTGCAAAATTAGTTTATTTTGGGAATTGACTGGATGCTCTGACCGTTCCCCTTCCTGCCCGGCGCTATGCAACGCCTTGCGTTGAAAATAGACCAGTCGCGTATTTTTAGCGGAGCCCAGCGCACACGCTTCTGGGACGCTCCTGAGCCGTAACACGGCGCGTCTGGTGGAATAACACGCATTGACTAGAGTGGCCGCGATCATTGTGCACGCGCTGCGCAGCGCAGACGGACCCGGTGGAATCTCGGGGTAAGGCTAAGGCGGCGTTTAGTAGTCTTAAGTAATCCAAAATGATGAATGATTTAAGGGTTAAGGACTCCTTCAAGCACCCCTCTTTATTCTCCTATTATCTGGTATTAGTATTTGGACAGGCTAATACATGGCAGCTAGAGAACAACATATGTGCTCCTCTCTTGTAAACATACAAGATACAATAAGATAACGTATCTGCATCTGCTGACAAGTCAGGGGGCTGCTAATACCGCATGAAGCTTCTGTGAGTCAAGACTTGACAAGACTGAACTGCTTTTCCTTCCGGGAAAAGATTGTCCCACTCTTGACCTAACAATCAACATTGGCACCTCTGTTGTTTCCCCGACTCAGACTGCAAGGAATCTGGGTGTGACCCTAGATCAGTGGTTCCCAAACGGTGTGCCGCGGCACACTGGTGTGCCGTGAGGCAAGTCCGGGTGTGCCGTGGGATTTTGTGACAACCATACGTTATTATTGAAATATACAACTACACAAAAATAATTATTTTCTAATTTACTATATCAGTACTTTGTAGGTTTATATGTACGTAATCTGCGCGACTTGCGCATCCACATCTCCACGTGCAGTGCTGCATAAACATGGCTGAGTCAGCGATAACTCTCGAGGGTGGAGGTATGCCCATTATTTTGAGTTCGTCCGAAGAATAGACAGGAATGTGACGGTGAGGTGCAAACTGTGTCCAGGCCAGAAGCTGTTATCCACTGCTGGAAACACCACGTGGTCAAACCTCAACAAACACCTGCAAGAACACATGCTAAGGTGAAGCTACCACACAGCTATTTGTTGTTTGTTTATATCACGTAGTCTGTTCTTCTTCTCTGTCTTCCGGTTGTTGCCTGTTTTGAATGACAAATACACACTACCGCACCGCCGCTGGTAAGGAAAGTTATTGCCACTCACGCATGTGCAGTTCGTACGTGCTCGGCGAGTAAATAACGAGTTACTTTATGTAGATAGTAACGAAGCAGTTTAATATATTACTTTTTAAAAAAAAGTAATATTACATTTTTTAGTAACGACCCCATCTCTGGAGTTAGCGTTCTCTACTCTGATTTACATGAAGAACAACAGGAGGTCACGGCTCTCTGTTGAACAGGACTTGCGAGTGGCCCTCTCCTCAGTGCCACCAAGGATTCAAACATTCTGCGCGCCCCGACAGGCACATGTATCTCTCTAATTTTAAGTCGGCAAACATATTTACAATAGCACATGTTTCAATGCTGATTGCTGAAATGTTACATTTATAATGTGTAGTTCAGGACCATGGACAATGCAGCTTCCTTGCATTGACAGTTCTCTGTGCTGAATTTCTGCTCACTTTCCTTTGCCTCATTTTTAATGTTGTGACCTGTCTGGTTTAAATGAGTGTGTTGCTGCTTTGATGAAGCCAATTTGATAAAGTTTCAAATTAATTTCTGAAATATTTCGTTAATAAATATTTCACGAGTAATATAATTGTCTTTGTCACATTTTATTTGGCATTAGTAAATAATTATGCACATTTACAGATATTTTACATGATATGAGTGATAACACGTGTTATAAAGGCTATTTTGCACAATAGGTGTGCCTTGAGATTTTTACTAGTCCTTTGGTGTGCCTTGGGCACAAAAAGTTTGGGAACCACTGCCCTAGATAACAACCTGTCCTTCACTGCAAACATCGTTGCTACAACCCGCTGCTGCAGATACACCTTTACAACATCAGGAAGATACGTCCCCAGCTGACACAGAAAGCGACGCAGGTTCTGGTCCAGGCTCTCGTCATCTCACGCCTAGACTACTGCAACTCCCTCCTGGCTGGTCTACCTGCATGTGCCATCCGACCTCTGCAGCTCATCCAGAATGCAGCGGCTCGTCTGGTCTTCAACCTACCTACATTCTCCCACACCACTCCGCTCCTCCGCTCCCTTCACTGGCTTCCGGTAACTGCTAGAATCCACTTCAAGACAATGGTACTTTCGTACCATGCTGCGAATGGATCTGGCCCTTCGTACATCCAGGACATGGTTAAACCGTACACCCCAGCGCGTGCACTCGCTCTGCATCAGCCAAACGACTCGCTGCGCCCTCGCTGCGAGGGGGACCCAAGTTCCCATCAGCAAAAACACGTGGGTTTGCTATCCTGGCTCCAAGATGGTGGAATGAGCTCCCTTGACATCAGGACAGCAGATAGCTTGCACATCTTCCGGCGCAGACTGAAAACTCATCTCTTTCGACTCCACTTCGAGCGATAGAACTATTAACAAAGCACTTATACTAATAAAGGACTGGCTTATCTAAAGCCAGTTGAGTAGCACTTGAAATGTTTGGCTCTATGAACCTGATGTACTTATATGATTCTTTTTTTGTATTTGTTGGTCGAACGCACTTATTGTAAGTCGCTTTGGATAAAAGCGTCAGCTAAATGCAATGTAATGTAATGAGTCTTAAGAAAAGAGGTTGCTAGTAAGTGTCTAGATGGGACTACTAAACACCTTCATGCTGAACATTAGCCGCCTTTAGCTTAACGATGTGACGGGAAGTCATGTGACCTTGCTGTAGTTCCTTTATAGAGTGCCACAGTGATGCGTCCTAAAACCCGGAAGTAAACTCCTTCCGGTTCCTTCGACAAAAACGCAATGCAATTTCTCCATAGGATTGTGGAAAATAGCTGGAATAAGGTGTGGTTGACACACATTTAAGAGACGGATCACGTTTTGTTCAGCCGGATAATCTCCACATATCTACCCTACTTTTATAGTTTTCTAATCATAAATCTAGTCGCCAGAAGCAAAATGCTAACGTTATGCTTATAAAACTACAGCAGGTCGTTGCTTCAACGTCACGCCAACTTAAGATCCATATTCAAACATACAGATTCTAAATGGAACAAGTTGAAGCGTTTGTTTTAACAGTTAGCAGGAGGCAGGTACTTGCTTTCAAGCAGAACAGGACAAACAACTTAGCGGGAGTGTTTTTACGTGTTCGGTAAACGAAACGGCCTCAACAATTTCTGTAGTCCTATTCAGCCCCTTGGTAACAACCATCGTTTTTCAAACACTTAAACTCTTCAAAAATCACCAGTGGGGTCACTGCTGATGTATTTAATGTCGTAGAACAAAACGTGATCTGTCTCTTAAATGTGTGTCGACCACAGACCTTATTTCCAGATATTTTCCAAAATCCTATGGAGAAAATGCATTGCTTTTGTCGAAGGAACCGGAAGTGGTAACTTACTTCCGGGTTTTAGGATGCGTCACTGTGGCACTCTATAGCCTAGCGTTAGCTTTTTACTCATGGCTATTACGAGGTGTCTTTTTTTAGCATTACATTACATTACCTTCTGTCGACTGCAGTCATCCCTTAACTTTTTATAAGTGGTGTATATATGTAGAGATTATTCTGCTGTTGTATCATAAACGTGCGTTTGCCACAGACCTTAATTTTAGCAATATTCAACGGGGTCGGCCTACAAAATGCGTCATTGCTGCACACTTTATTCCATCTTGGCTCCTAATATTTGAAATGAAAACAGCAGACTAAGAGCCTAACACTGTGCCCCCCTCAGACGCAGAATCTCTAAAGGAGGAAAGACCAGAGCTGAGACTCTGCTGGACAGACATGTTAGTCCTCTCTGCTGGTGTTAGTAGGCAGACAGAGAGCAGGAAGCTAGGAAGCCAGCGGGAGTGGGCGGCGAGTGGGGGGGGTTCTCTCTCCTACTGGGGTTGGCGCTCAGCCTAGTATCCCGAGCTCATCTCCTTTACCTCAGGCACCAGGGGCTGGAGCAGGGAGTAGGAGGAGGACGGGGGGGCACTGGAGGAGGAGATGTGTTTGTTGGAGGAGGAGCTCCTCATGCTCTGCTGGCTGCTCTCTGAGAGGAGACGGAGCTGGGGCGGCCCTGCTGGAACACACAGAGACCCACACTCAGTACAACACAACCACTAACATGTACCTAGTCAAGAAATATCTATACGTTCGGGATTGCAATATTATGTTTTGGGATACTGAATACATTTTTCGAAAACACTAAATAATTAATGAGGGAGGGCTTTGCTCATACATGCAGCTAAACCATTTCTATTTGCTGACCTTTGCTTCTCTGTGTGTGTATGTTTCATTTTCCCACCCTCATTTAATATCGGAATATGAGTCATAAAACCTGGAAATTAGTTTTGGTTTTCTCACACATCTAATTCCCTTGTCGGGATGGTTTTTTAGAAAGAGTTTTTGGTTTGATTCCCAAATAAAGTCTGT